>NC_134882.1:49094216-49096716 GCF_041734735.1 Babylonia areolata | reverse complement strand
CTTCCATGCTTAGCAAAAGAAGTTCCTGTTTGAACCAAAAAAAAAAAAAAAAAAAATGATAACAGTGACTACTCTTGTTGTTGTGTCGAATATCAGATCAAAGTGCCAAGTTTAGAGAATAAAAAAAAATATAAAAATAACAGTAAATGCAGCTTGCATATAATTTGGCTTCTTTTTTAAAATTTTTTGTGCCCATCCCAAAGGTGCAATATTGTTTTAAACAAAATGACTGGATAGAACTGGTGCAATATTGTTTTAAACAAAATGACTGGATAGAACTGAATTTTTCCTATTTTTATGCCTAATTTGGTGTCAACTGACAAAGTATTTGCAGAGAAAATGGCAGTGTCAAAGTTTACCACGGACACACACACACACAGAGAGACAACCGAACACCGGGTTAAAACATAGACTCACTTTGTTTACACAAGTGAGTCAACAAAGACATAACAAACCCCAACAAAGAAACAAGAAACAACAACAACAACAAAACCCACATAGAAAACACTGCCAGTAATCCCCGATTCGTCTCCTAACCTTCAAGTAAGCCTCATTTCACCCCAAACTGTCGCGACAATTCAGGCAGTCGACAGTTTAGGGGTGTCGCAAAGCCCACGCTTTCTCACAACCCCACGATTTCTCTCACTTTGACAGAAAGCATGACAAGAGAACGACCACGCTTTCTTGCAATCCCACGGTTTCTCGTAGACGGAGAGAAATCATGGGATTGTGCGAAAGTGTGGGCTAACAGCCGTCCTGATTATTATTGGGATTACTTTGAGTTGATTTTATGTGGTCTGATTTGAGTTTAACTGATTTTTTCATAGTATATTTCTAAGGTCAATTTTAGTTCATTGTTGTCCAGTTTTTACTCTATTGTGCTAGGCTGGGTATTAGTTCCTCGAAAACAAAAATAAACTTAACGATCAAGGATATTCTCGCTGCACAAGTGTACCCGGCCTCCCGCAGATCAGCCGCTCATTAGCCTAGGTGCTGGTTAATACAGAACACTTGGTTATGTCCAATATTATACTTCATATCATGTGGTATACTTTACAATACCAATGTTCATTTGTGGCATACGTTACACAAACAATGTTCATTTGTGGTGTACGTTGCATAAGCAATGTTCACTTTCAGGTGTTGGTTACATACAACTGTGGAGTGATTCCTACAATACAACACAATATAAAACAAAACACACAATATTACATACAACTGTGGAGGGATTCCTACAAAACAACATAATATAAAACAAAACAACACAATATAATACAAAACAATGCAACACGATTACAACGCAGAACAACACAATACAATACCAGACAAGACAATATAATACAATCAACACCCTGCTCACCGCTTCCACTTGCTTCTTCCCCCCCCCCACCCCCCCCAGCACGTCGTTCTGCAAGAACTGCAGCCCCAGCACCGTGTCTGGCACCTCCGGCACACAGGGGTCTTCATGGGGATGGTTCAGCAGCAGCAGCTGGGGCTGGCCGAGCAACAACAACAACAACAACAACAACCCGTCTCCAACGGCCAACAAGTGCATCACAGAGTACCGCGCCACATCCTTCTGGGCGTACTGCCCGGCCAAGTCTCAGGGTCAGCGCATTGTTCGGGACCGTATCATTATCCCTCAGGCCTGTAGCTGTCGCACCGTCACCTGCACCCCTGTGCCTGGACACTGAGTGGGTCAGTTGTTCCCTCTCTCTGCCTGCCTCGCTTCGTTTTGAGGACGTAAGGGATCAGGGTGGTACCTGCGACGTAGTCTTCTTCTGTCTGGAGGGTTGTGGTCTTCCTCTTGTTGTTTATGTGGCGAAGCTTCGTTTGAAGACGTAGGCAAAGTGTTACCATAATGTAATCTTCTTCTGGTTGTTTTTATTCTTTGTTTGAAGGATGTATTCTCGCCCACCCTCCATTTCTCCCTCAGCGAAGCTTCGTTTGAAAACGTAGAAAATCGAAGTGTTACCATCATGTTATCTTTATTCTTATGGTTGTTCTTATCCGCTGTTTTTTGTGTGTTTTTCTGTTGTTTTTGTTTTATTTGTTTTTTGTGGGTTTTTTTTTTTGTTGGTTCTTTTTTGCTTTTTTTGTTTGTTTGTTGTTGGTTTTTTGGGGGTATGTGGTGGTGGAGTATTCTCCCCCAACCTTCCCCTTTTGTTTGTTTGTAATGGCTAAGCTCTGTTCGAAGAAGTAAAGTCTCAACGTGTTACTATCATATAATCTTCATCTGGTTGTTTTTGTTCTTTGTTCGAAGGGTGTGTTCTCGTACCACCTCCCTTCTCCCTCGGTAGTTTCGTGTGAAGGCGAAGGAAATCAAAGAGTTACAACATTGTTTCCTTACTCTGGTTGTTCTTTTCCGTCGTTTGTATTGTGTATTCTTCTCATCCCTTTCTTGGTTGTTTTTAAGAAGAAACTTCGATTGAAGACGCAGGGAATCGAAGTGTCTGTTACCACAATGTAAACCTCTGACTGTTCTTACCCAGACGGTGAA
>NC_134882.1:49054216-49089216 GCF_041734735.1 Babylonia areolata | reverse complement strand
AATGGTAACCTTATCACTTTCACTCAAAGGCATGGTTGATCCTTCCAAACTGAAACTTTGGACAGAACTGATTTTGGATACAGACGACAATAACAAACCATAGACTTGACACCCAGACTGACACTGATTGATAGATCCCAACACCTGGCAGCTGGTATGAACATGATGAAGGTCATCATTACACAGCTATGATACTGGATTTTTTGACATGCTGTTTTGAATTTGCGGCCGAACGTTTAGATATTTTGCAGACTTATTGATGATACCCTAAGACTACTGTGTGAAAATTTTCAATGAATTCGGTTTCTCTATCACTGAGAAAATGCTTGTCAAAAAGCGGTTCACTTTTTTTGGGGACACCCGATATGTGTTCTCTCTTTCTGTCTCCCTTTGAAAAGCATTTGTCGTTCAGAGACGGACATCGTTTTATTTTACCATCATCCAGGGAATACTAGATAAACGAAATTAAATGAAAAGGAAGAGAGAGAGAGAGAGAGAGAGAGAGAGAGAGAGAGAGAGAGAGAGAAGAAGAGAACAGAGAGACAGAGACAGACAGACACACAGACAGAAACAGAGAAAGGGGTGGAGGAGACAGAGGAAGTGCGTGGCCAAGAAGACATAATCGCGGATCAAAAACAGTCCAGTTTAAACCATAACTTTTATATATAAAAAAAAAATAATAATAAAATAAACAGTCTGTCGACGGTGAATTCATCAATGACAATAAAACGGCATGTCACGCCACGGAGCATACATCATGCACCTTCTACCCGTGGAGCGACACTGGCCATAAAAACTTTGTGGCCCTTGCTGCACACAATATATAAGTAGGACCACCGGTTCCGCTGATGGTCATCCGGCCAGTTCCTAGCAGAGCAGCTGGACGTCCTTCTTCTCCCAGTGTCCCAGACTGACAGCTCCACTCATCGTCATGGTATGCAAGGAAGTCCTTTGTTTTTTCTCGTTTCTTTGAAGTTGATAGCTCCTTTCCTCGTCATGGTAAGCAATGAACGTCCCTTGTTTTCCCTTGTTCTCTCTTCTTTACACACACACACACACACACACACACACACACACACACACACACACACATACATACACACACACACACACACAACGCTCAGTTTATGTCACCGAGTAACATAAGCTTACAGTTGGGCCAACAGCAAGGTGAGAACTGCATGATCAATAGTTTCTCCATTGCAGTGCAAAGTCATTTGCTGTTTAGTCTTTTGTGAAGGACTATGACTCTCAAACTAGGAGGCAAGACTGCACTGGCTCTTAGTGCAGCAGCCTTGGAGGCTAGTTGGTCTTTGGGAACCATCCCAACGCCGACTGTCCTAAAACCCTCTTGGCCGAGAGAGTTGGGATGTAACTTGGGCAAGACACTCTCCACTACAGTCTGATTCCAGCCCAGATGGTCGTGACAATAGTTGCCTCCTCTGCTGTTCTGATGGTCTTATTGCGTGTTTGTTATCTTTCGTTATCTATTTCTATATGCAAAATTGATTGCATAAGTGGACTGTTTTATTTGTTTTTGTGCTTTGATGTTTCCCGGAATGATCGCGACTGTATTTGCGTCTGTCATAAAGGCTCTGAGAGAGAAACAGAAGTTATTTGCCTTACCTTAACTCTCTCCATACGAACGGAGAAAGATACGACGTTAACAGCGTTTCACCCCAATTACCATCATCAAAATATTGCAGTCGGAAGGCTCTTATACTGAAGATGTAAATGTTGACAAAGAAAACCACAATTCTGACGGCGGAAGCTAAAGGTTGGGTCATTCAGACACCCACTGGACATCCGAGGGCTCTGTGTAGAGGAGAAGAGAGGACTGGCCGTACTGAGTGAGTTAACCTTAATTTCTTCTTGTTTTGTTTTCTCTCAACGTTTTCATTGGCATTGTAATATGTCAGACCAAGCGATGACTTCTAGTACCTTTGCACATCAGCGGATGGACGAACCAGTGGGCAGGAAAAGATAACCTACAGCGTAATCAACTTGTCCGGAAGGTTGTTTGGAACGGAAGTGTTCACTACCCTGTCGTAAAGTTTGTCGAAACGCCTTTTGAACAGTACCCAGCTGTGAGACTTTCACGTCTTTAAGCAGTATATTGTGAAGTTATTCGCAAAGTGTGCAGACGATTCGCACCAATGGAAATATTTTCCACGTGTTCAAGCAATGCCCATTGGTTAAATCATATGCACTGTATCTGAGCAAAACCTTTTGTAAATATTTGAAATGACATACATTATATAGAGAACAGATGAACAGACTTGACTTTCATAGACGAATATATATTTAGCACCCCAGGATGACATCCGACTGTCTGGTTCCCGGGAAATGTAATGCAATTAATGTAACGTAGAGTAATGTATTACTCTTTTGTCACATCAGATTTCTCTGTGAATTTCGGCCTGCTTTCCCCACGAAGAGCGCAATGAGAGCGCCCATCTTTTTTTTTTTGCCTGCACATGTATTTGTTTTCCTGTGGATTTTTCCAAGTGGATTTTTCAACATAATTCAACCATCTTGTTGCCGTGGGTTCTTTTACGTGTGCTAAATGTATACTGCCCATGGGGCCTCGGTGTAACGTCTCATCCGATTGACCAGTGTCCAGACCGCCACTAAAGATCTAGTGGAGCGGGAGAAAATACTGATTGTGGGATTCGAACCAGTACGCTCAGAGACTCTCTCGCTTCCAATGGGGACGCATTACCACCAGGCCAACGCTTCACATGGTGACTCATTGTACGCTTCCCTCGCCAGGAGTAGAGGTTCAGTGTCGAGAGGTTCCACAATGCCTTACAAGTTCTCGAAGGGATCGACCCCCCTCCCCCCTCGCCCCCCAACACCCCACCCCAGTCAAATTTCACAGTGATCGATCCACTGCACGAAAACGAATGCTCCACAACGGGCGATTATACATTAATCATGTCAATATATGTATTTATATAAACTACATATGTGTACTGACTTACATGTTTATTTTGTTTTGTCATTTCATTTCATGTCAATGTTTTACACAAACATATGGTGGCTCTCAAGGCCACGATACACGCGTTGTGTTTATGGGAAGGTCATGCATTTGCTTTTCTTCTCGTTAAGCAGTGGTTAAGGATATATGGGTCTGTCCACACCCTTTGACACCGCCTTGACACTGAAACTGCTTGAGCTGAACTGATGTGGGAACACCTTAAATCATCATTTTTCTTTCTTTTTCTTTCTGCAGAAGAGTCATGAAGGCTAAGCCACTCGCGTAAACAGAGTGAGTCAACGTGATAACCCCATTTCGAAGCGCTCGGTATTTATTTATATTCATCTATATATTTACTTATTTGTTTATTTGCCTATCTTCAGCTGAACGCCGCAGTCGTCTTCGTGTGCCTCCTGGTGGGTAGCAATGGCTTCTTCAGAGGAGGTGGTAGTGGCAGCATTGGAGGTGTTGGCTATGGAGGTGGCGGCTATGGAGGTGGTGGCTACGGTGGCGGCTACGGTGGCGGATCCGGTCTGGGCAGCGGAGGTCACGGGGGAGGTGTCTACGGAGGAGGAGTCCCCGTAGGAGGTGCATATGGAGGTAGGGATCAAAAGTTAAAGGTCGCATTGCCGTTTACGACCATCGGGACAGTGAATTCATATCCAATGAGTGAATTCATATCCAATGAATGAATTCATGTCCATTGAGTGAATTCATATCCATGATGTCCAGGGCTCGGAATCAGGAAGGCGGGGGCCCAATCCTCTCCTTACGCCGATTTTGTTTAAAACTTCCCCAACCGATGTCGAGCACCGATCCACACTTGGGTGGAGTGAAGGAAGATGGGAGAAACGTGCCTTTCCCTAGGACACAACAGCAAACCGAAACGTGGGCTCGAACCCTAACCACTGGTGATCACTGGATCAGAAGTCCATCGCCAAACCGATTCTGCCATGGTGCTTCCAGGTAGCAGAGTTTATAATGATGTTGTATTTATCAGACACACGTGTTATTAGTTTCCTTTAATCCAGATCGGGACGCGAAATAACAGGCTACGTGAATATATATATGTGTGTGTATATATATATATATATATATATGTATACGGTTCTGCAAAGAGAGTAATACGTCAGTTATTAGAGACGATGCTAATTTGTTACAGAATGTCGAAAGTATACTGAAATACGTCATGATTGAAAAGATAGGAAACAGAGCATGTTGCTCCGAAATCTGTTTTCAATTTCTGCAATTTACTAGATGGTAGTCAAACCGTAGAGCTGATATTGAACTAGTTTATAAGTGGAAAAATATTGTTCACTTTTGTTCGACAGCTTTTTTCTAACTTGGCTGTTTGCTTATGCTTTTGATTCACGTGGATATGTTGTTTGTTAAAGGATGTTGTGATCCTGCATGCTCCAACAGGAGTTAGAGGTTTACCAAAACTTGAAACTTTACTATGGAGGTATGTTCTTGTGTTAAACGACGTTGTGATGCTCCATGCTCCAATAGGAGTTAAAGGTTTACCGAAACTTGAAAATTTACGATGGAGGTGGTGGCTACGGCGGATCCGGCCCACTGAACGGAGGCTACGGAGGCAAAGGCTACGGGGGTGCGGGTGGCCTCTGGTTGTGGCGAGGAGCAGGCTCCGGAGTGCTGGGTGGTCTCGGACAAGGAGCGGGGGGTTACGGCGGCGCTGGTGGTTATTCTGGAGGCAGCTTGAGCAAGGTACGCTTCGGAATCTTTATACATATATTAAACAAGAGAGGCAAGGCCTTCAAGACTCACTTGTGATACACTTAAAAAAAAAATCTAATCGTTAAAATGTGTTCTGTATTTGTTATTGTAAAGCTTCGTGTTTAAAAAAAAAAAAAGAAAGAAAAAAGTCCTAACCAGATTCGAACTCCGCGTGTTCGGGTGAGAAGAAACTGCCTTATCCATTACACTATCGTGGTTCCTTAACCGACGTTCTAAAATTTAACATTTGAACATACTTTTTTAAAGGGCGATAAATCAATTGCGGTATTCGCAATGAGAACGCTGTTTAAATCATATTATTGTGGTGTATCTTGAGCATTAAAAAAATCTTTAAGGGCAATAAAAAAAGATCTTTTTAATGGCTATCCCCGCAATCACACTGCAACATTTAGCCGTTTTCACTAGATCTAGATAGATGTACAAGTTTAGTTACACCCGCCGGGAATGTAGTACGACACAATCGATTCAATTTCTATTTTATGTTCATTCTAGATTTATAGTTTTAAAGTTGATATGAAAATTGAGTATTTTGTTAAACTAATAATATGTAGAGCCAAGTACAAGTACTTCTAAACGTCGTAAGAAGTGAAAAGGACTTCATTTTGAGAAAAGTCAAGACTGGAAATTTTTTCGTTTCATCGTGATCAGTTCAAGGGTATTAACTCGCATGGTTTGCAATATTTAACTGTGAATTCCGACTGATTCTGTGGATATTTTTATGACAGTTTGAGGCATAATCCAATAAGTGATGAGGCGTTCACAAATCTTTCTCTGAATAAATATTTAACGGTCTCCTTCTCCAACTTTCCATCACATGTTATCGTGTATTGTCCATTGGATATAGGACTGAACGGGCAGGTCAACAATTTGAAACAAAATGGCGTCGTTCGCGTTCGCGAAGAATATGAGCACGCGCTTTGAATGTGTATAAATATGTGTACGCAATTGATTTTTGCCCATGACCTTCAGGGCTCAGCCAACAGACCTGTAAAGTCCACTCGTCGTATTGATTTTAGTATTTTCCGAAAAAGACCACTTGGGCGAATGAACATAGTGAAAGCCCTGTACACTGAGAGTAAAACTCACAAGCTTTTTATGTATTGAGTATAATTTCAAAATGTAATGTTTAAGATGAGAAAGATCAGTTTAAAGCAAATTAAGTCCCCTAGCATTGATTACAGAGTAATTTCCCTTCTTTACTATCTGCACCAAAACGTTTGCAAAATAAATAAAACTTCCATGCTTAACAAAAGAAGTTTCTGTTTGAATAAAAAATGATAATAATGACTGCTCTTGTTGTTGTGTCAGAATATCAGATCAAAGTGCCAAGTTTAGAGAATACAAAAAATATAAATATAACAGTAAATGCAGTTTGCATATAATTAGGCTTCATTTTTTATTTTTTTGTGCCCATCCCAGAGGTGCAATATTGTTTTAAACAAGGACTGGAAAGAACTGAATTTTTCCTATTTTTATGCCTAATTTGGTGTCAACTGACAAAGTATTTGCAGAGAAAATGTCAATGTTAAAGTTTATTACGGACACACACACACACACACACACACACACACACACACACACACACACACACACACACACACACACACACACACACACACAACCGAACACCAGGTTAAAACATAGACTCACTTTGTTTACACAAGTGAATCAAAAATCATGAACTTGTTGTTCATAATGATGTTTTAGAGGTGTGTGTGTGTGTGTGTGTGTGTGTGTGTGTGTGTGTGTGTGTGTGTGTGTGTGTGTGTGTGTGTGTGTATGAAAGAAACAACGGGAGGGAGAGAGGGGGAAGGGAAAGAAAGAAAGAAAATAAAAGAGAAGAGAGAGAGAGAGAGAGAGAGAGAGAGAGAGAGAGAGAGAGAGAGAGAGAGAGAGAACAAGAACAAGAACAAAACTTTAATCTCCAGGCCTCCGGCCCCTAGAAAGAGGTCAAAAGTACACAATATGGTGATCACTCAACCACAACAAAATGTAAAATACGTACTAACTTAATCTGTAGAACAAAAGTGCTTCTCGTGCATTGTAAATTAATTCTAACTTTCATCATTGTTGTCACAGAATTCCTGTCGTATCTTCAGGGCATTAAATATATAAACGCATAGTTTACGAATACTGTAAACAGAACCATTCTTCATCAAGTGAACATACGATTGACCTTCAGAGTTCAGATGTTTTTGCCGCAGGTCATTGTAAAGGGCACAATTGTTTATAAAATGGTTTTCATCTTCGATTACATTACAACGTTTACATGCGTAATTTGAATTACATTTGAATGTTCTTCTAAAAAAATGATCCATTTATTGGGAGCAAACCAAGCCGTAATTTTACTAAACAGTCCCTAAAACACTTTTTATCCACATATTCAAAATATTGCTCACACTGAAAACCAGTTTTAAACAGTCTGTAGTTATGATATATATCTTTAGACATTACTGACTCGTCCCACTCCTGCATAAATATATCTTTCATTCTTTGCTTAAATAATGACAAAAATGTTTGAGAGAGAGAGAGAGAGAGAGAGAGAGAGAGAGAGAGAGAGAGAGGAGATGCTGCCAAGCAGACAGAAACAAATAGAGATATCACGATTCTCTCTCACATTCACTGTTTCTCATTGGTCATGGATTCTCGGCAATACCTCGTCGCATACTCGAACAATTTGCAAAGAAATCTCTTCGTTATTGATGTTCCTAAACACCTTTACGAGTACCAAAGTAAACTGCAAAAGAAATCTAGCTGTGTTAAACACGAAATCTTCTCTTCCTCTTTGTTCCAGGGTGTCGGAGGTGGCTCGGGAGTTATAGGTAGCTACGGAAGTGGCTTGGGATCTGGTGGTGGCTACGGAGGTGGATTGGGAGCTGGTGGTGGCTACGGAGCTGGATTGGGAGCTGGTGGTGTCCACGGAGCAGGATTGGGATCTGGTGGTGTCCACGGAGCAGGATTGGGATCTGGTGGTGTCCACGGAGCAGGATTGGGATCTGGTGGTGTCCACGGAGCAGGATTGGGATCTGGTGGTGTCCACGGAGCAGGATTGGGAGCTGTTGGTGGCTACGGAGCAGGATTGGGATCTGGTGGTGTCCACGGAGCAGGATTGGGATCTGGTGGTGTCCACGGAGCAGGATTGGGATCTGGTGGTGTCCACGGAGCAGGATTGGGAGCTGTTGGTGGCTACGGAGGTGGCTTGGGATCTGGTGGTGGCTACGGAGGTGGCTTGGGATCTGGTGGCGGCTACAGAGCTGGATTGGGATCTGGTGGTGGCTACAGAGCTGGATTGGGATCTGGTGGTGGCTACGGAGGCGGCTTGGGATCTGGTTCGGGGGGTGGAGCCCGTGGTTGGTTCAAGTGGTAGAGATTGAATGTAGGGAAAAGTCTCAACAATGGGGTCACTGAACCACCTGAGCACGTGCAGCTCGAGCTCGAAGGGCTTATAATACCATCAGCTGGCATTGTTCTGTGTGTGGACATTAAACCATTGCCACAGGTCTCTGTTGGAACTTCAGTGATCTGGTTTGGGTTTGTGTGCAGCTGTTTGTCCATCCATCAGTTTACTCTGTCTTTTCGACTTAATCTCTTCATCTCTCTCTCATACCATAGCGAGTTGTGTGTGTGTGTGTGTGTGTGTGTGTGTGTGTGTGTGTGTGTGTGTGTGTGTGTGTGTGTGTGTGTGTGTGTGTGTGTGATTAGGCAAAGTAGATGGTGAAACGCAGCGTCCTTTTACAGTGGCAGAATAAAGCATCACAGCGAGCAATAAAAATACAAAACAAAAACAGTCGACTCGGAACTGCACGTGAAAAAAATTCAAAATCGTCACAGAAAGCTCGTTGACAAATAAAATCATTATAACTTTGCTGAAATGCTAAATGCCTTGTTAATGTATACTATACTGCACTGTACTATACTGTGCTGCACTGCACTACACTACATCTCGCTACGACACATTAACAATACATGACTAATGTTCTTATCAATACTTAATGCTCTTTACCACTGTGTTAAATCCTTCTCTACACTATGCTTTGCTTGCAACGCTACATTGCACCACACTCTGTTACATACTTTAACTTTGTTTCACTTACCGAGACCGAGAACTGTTTGAAGTTTTGTTGATTTCATGAAGGCCCTTGACATTGCCAGTTGTTGGAGCGTGCAGAGGATCATGTCAGCTTGACTGCACAGAATAGATTAATTCAAAGGATGCGTCAGTTTCACGATGGCATGATGGTTCACGTCCTTGGCGACGGTGGAGAGTCGGAGACCTTTCCGGTACCAACGGTGTCAAGCAGGGTTGTGTGCTAGCACCAACCCTTTTCAGCGTAATGTTTACTGCACGTTGTCACAATGTCGTTTGGACCAAGACAGTGTCAGATAAACCCTGTATGAAACCGCGTGATCCATTTCAGTATGAAACCAAAGAGACAACCGTCATCGAAAAAATTAAGACGCAGAAGAAACAAAAGAACGGCACCGAACAGGATGCAAACTATTCAGCCCCCATGGTGGAATACCGACACAGAGAGAGAGCCTGGATAGAAAAACATGCGGCTGTCAAACTTTGGCAAAAAGAAAGCATCTCTGGACAAAGATATTGAAACAAAAATGAAAGAAAAAACTAAAGAGTTTGAAATCATTGCTCAAGAGGCCAAAACTGACAAGTGGAAACAGTTTTGCGAGGCACTCAGTTATGACTCAACATTGACAGAGTTCTGGCAATTTTATCTTCGCATGGAAGGGAAAACGTGCACAGCAACAACCCCAGACATGGTAGACACTGACGGAACCAAGCTTAAGACAAACGAAGAAAAAGGATCCGCCCTGCTCAAACGTTTCATACAACAGAGCGATCAAAGAAACTTAGATGAGAAAAAGAAATATGTTGAGGAGTTAAGCCAAACCCTTATGCAGACTGGACCTGATGATGACTTGACAATAGATGATCTAAACGAAGCAATAGCTAAATGTAAGAAAGAATCGGCTCCTGGCCCAGACAAAGTTACTCGGACATCAAGGAACTATCGGAAGAAGACAGAAGCAGACTTTTCAATCTATATCGAAACAATTTCCACAATGGACATGTGCCGGAGGACTGGACACACAGCTTCTTAAAACCCATACCAAAACCAGGAAAGGACCATCATCAGGTAAGTGGCTACCGGATCCTAACCATGCAAAACATTGCTGGAAAGCTCATGGAACGCATGATAGCCAGGAAATATGCAAGGGATCTTGAACACAGGCACATTCTCCCTTCAAATCAAGGTGGTTACAGAACAGGCAAGTCCACATGGGAAAATGCAGCTGCTTTTGCATATGAGGTGTATGAAGGATTTCAAAGAAAAGAAGAAACACTAGCAGTAGCAATCTACCTTGAAGATGCCTACAATAAAGTCAGTCTGCGCACCTCATGGAGCTGCTACTAAGGTATGGAGTAAGTTTGACACTGACAAGATGGATAGCAGCAACGCTTCAGGAAAGAACCGTCGTCCTACGCCTCGGAGATTGGATGTCTGCACCTTCTAAACTATCCATGGGACTGCCACAAGGGTCTCCGCTCTCTCCTGTCCTCTACAATGTCTACACGAAGGGCCTTGAAGACTTAAACAACAATGGAATAGCTCGGGCGCTTACTCTTGCGGATGATGGCCTGGTCTTCAAAACTTCGAAAGATGCTCAGGAAGAACTAAAGCCGTCCAGAAACAAGTAAACAATATTGCTCAATGGTGCAAAGACACAGGATCTTCCATCAATCCAGCGAAAGCCCAAACGTTGCTGTGCACCCTCAACAACAGAACCGCGAGCAAATCACCACCTTCTGTGTCATTCGATGGGATTCAGATCGAGAAAACTGAATGCCTGCGCTACCTAAGAATACACTTCGACATGATGCTGACCTTCAGAAATCATACGGAAAATACTGTTCTCAAATGCAAAAAGGGCCTTTCAGTCTTAAAAGCAATGGCAACCAAAGGTATTGAACTACGCCACCTCTTCCTGCTATACCAATCACTCGTCCTCAGTGTGATCGACTACGGACTTGGGCTAACAACACCGTCTCAAAGCAACCTCCTAAAATTAGAAAGAGTTCAAAATGAAGCTATGAGGATGATCCTTGGAACAACAAAAGACACGCCCACAGAAACCATGCGATACCTGCTTGACCTTCCTTCAGTGCAGGCCAGAAACAAGTTAGAACAGGTCAAGACCTACTTCAAAGCATTAGAAAACCCTCAAAACCCACTGCATGACGCAGTCAAAGAACCAAAAGGCAGCCGTCTAGGACGAGGAAGATCATGGATGGGGCAAGCAGAAGACACAATCCAGCTAGTATGCCGACTACAAGACCTGAAAGAAACAAAAGAATGGGAGAAAAACCCCGAAAACCTCAACCATCTATTCAACACAGCCATTTCACCCACTCTAGGAAGACATTGTCGGGAATGGCCAGAGGGCAAAACTGATGCGGAAGTGAAGCTACTCATAGAAGAAAACAGTAAAGAAGAAGACATCATCATATACACAGATGGCTCAGTCACCAAAGACCAATCCGGTTGGGGATTCACTGCGAAACAAAATGGAAAAACAGTTATGGAAGAGAATGCTGCCTACAAAGTCACAACCTCCAGCCTAACGATGGAAGTTGAAGCTGTGACACATGCCCTCCGGTGGCTATCGTCCATCCATACGCCTGGAAACCAACATGCCATGATTCTAACCGACCCAATGAACCTCATACAGAAAATTGAAAACGGAATGGGAAGCCCAGAGTGGCATAAGGCAATGTGCAACTTTCAGATTAAAAAACTCACATGGTCATACTGCCCGGGACATGCAGGTGTTAAGGGAAATGAGCGAGCTGACAGACTTGCTGGTAACGCAACACCAACGAGCGGCCTACATCTAGGAAAATCGGAAATCCTCAGAAAAGTCAAAGAATATCAAAAGGAACAGGTACAAGGCCATCACACCATCGATCGCCTCAAAGAAATAAAAGCAGAGAGAGGGAGCGGCCGTAAGTCTAACATGAAAGGTAGAGCACGATGCTTTGCAAATCAAACAAATATCGGCATCATTTCCAAACCAACATTGCGCAAATTACTTCAAAACGGAACAGAGTCTCTGTGGGTTTTTCCAAATACAATAGACTGAGCAACACACTAGACGCGCGAGAGTGTAAGTGTACACAAGTGTCAGGAGAGTTCTGTGCACGTGCGTGAGCGCGCGCGCGCGCGCGCGCGTGTGTGTGTGTGTGTGTGTGTGAGGGGGAGGGGGGGGTGCGGAGGGGGGGGACGTGGGGTAGAGGATGAGGTATGTGAGTGTATGCATGCCTACACTGTGGGAGCAACAGGATATTGGAACGTATATATATATATATCTTTGTATATATGTGTGTGGGGGTGGGGGTGGGAGATATGGGCGTATGTGTGTGTGCTTGTACAAGTAAGTGTTAATCTGTGTTCATCTGTGTGTGTGTGTGTGTGTGTGTGTGTGTGTGTGTGTGTGTGTGTGCCGTGGAAGCTGCGATACGTAGACTAGAAATGAGTGTCTGGAGGAGGGGGGTAGAGGAGGTTCAGGGTAATGTGTGTGTGTGTGTGTGTGTGTGTGTGTGTTGGAGCTCATGTACGTTTATATGTATTTGACTGTGCTTTCATATCTGTGACACTGCATGTTTGGTGCATATCTGTTATGCATGTGTGGGTGTATCTGTGAATGTGTCTTCATGTTTTACATTTATTTGCTTATTTATCATCATTGTTGTCTTATTTTTTTATTTAATATTATTTTTATTTTATTATTATTATTATTATTATTATTATTATTATTATTATTTATACTACCTTTTTTATATCATAATTATTATTTATTTATTTATTTATTTATGTAAGCTTATCTATTATTTATTTACCTTTTTTTTCTCAAGGCCTGACTGAGCGCGTTGGGTTATGCTGCTGGTCAGGCATCTGGTAGGCAGATGTGGTGTAGCGTATATGGATTTGTCCGAACGCAGTGACGCCTCCTTGAGCTACTGAAACTGAAACTGAAACCAAGACAACTCCTCTACTAACATTGACAATTACATGTATCAAAAATCCTACCGTATCTGTGTTTGAATATTATTTTCGATTTATGTTTGTACCCCTTCATGCACCCCCACCCCCCAATATTCTTTGTGACCCCTGTACACTTGGTGATAAAGACATATGCTATTCTCTTCTTCTGTTCAACGACGGACTATCACAGGGAAAGGGTGCTACTGGAGGACAGAAAAATCACTCCAATGACACTGTGAAAACCTAACTGAACTGTCTTGAACTTGGCATCAGTCTTGGAAACTCTTGCACAAGACTGCTCAGCATCAAATATGAAACGAATAAAACATTTACTCCACATATATTACAGATTATATATGTAAAATCAGAAAGAATGAAAACATATTCCGAATTTTGGACAAGGTAATCACAAATATCATACTTAAAAAAACTGAAGCAATAATAACGAAAATGATAACAGCACCCTTCACCACACATGTACGCGCACATATACACACAATTGCGCGCGCGCGCGCGCGCACACACACACACATGCGCGCACACTCGAAATTATACAGACTTACATTCAGACTTACACGCACTCCATTAAGAATTTAAAAGATGAATTGATCGTGGTTTTAAGGCCTTCTGGGTTCTTGATTTGATATAATTTTGTGGTCCTGAAATATCGACCAGATGGCAGAAGTTCACGATACATTGTTAAAACATGGGGAGAGAGAGAGAGAGAGAGAGAGAGAGAGAGAGAGAGAGAGAGAGAGAGAGAGAGAGAGAGAGAGAGAGAGAGAGAGAGAGAGAGAGATGATTTTCACATACATAACTCTGTTTCATTTTCTGATCCGGACTACTTTTTGACAACACGTCACGCTTTCAAAGCGCTTTGGGTTATGCACAGCTTAGATACCTGCCTTTTGACTCTTTGTTTTCAAATAATGATAATGTAATCTGATAACAGTGTAGCAGAATATGTGAACCAATATCTTCTCTGTTAATACCTCCCTAAAACAGAAATCGTCATTTCTTCTGCCTTGTCTATCTTGAAAGTAGGTCGGCCTATGAACAGCAAGTGAATGGAAATCTTTCTTCTTCTTTTTTTTTCTCTTTTCTTATATGATCGCAAATTCAAGAAAACTCACGCCATTGCGGTGTTGTTGTTTTTTTTTTTTTTTTTTATTTTTATTTTTTACTGCGCCTTTTAAACAGCAATAAACCGTTTCCGATTCTGAATGAGTGAAACTGTAAATGCACTCGAGAAATCAAGAAAATGTGATAGTGGGGGTAATACTAAATAAGAAGAAGAGGAAGAAGAGAAGGAGGAGGAGGAAGATGAAGAAGAAGAAAAAGAAGAAGAGGAGGAGGAGGAGGAGGAGGAAGAAGAAGAAGAAGAAGAAGAAGAAGAAGAAGAAGAAGAAGAAGAAGAAGAAGATTGATTGTTTGATTCAATCTTTAATGGGTAAAGAATTAGGCACAGTAAAGGCCTTTTTACAATTCTGCCCATTTAACGACACAAAACATAAAAATAAAGAACGACACAAAACGTAAAAATAAAGAACGACACAAAACATAAAAAAAGAGAAATAAAATGAAATAAAACAACACAATAAGAACGACGCATAAGAATAGTAACTGGAATAGTCTATTTAAGGTAACAAAGCGATGAAAAGAACAATTGGCACATTACATGTACGTACGTACTTACACACACACACACACACACACACACACACACACACACACACACACACACACACACACACACACACACACACACACACACACACACACACACAGGGGAGGGAGGAGGGGAAAGGATACAACAGTTTTCATTTTACAACCTAGCCCATTAATATCACCGTGAATTAACCATTGACAATAAATCTGCTCGTAAAAATGCAAGCATGCACCAGCAACTGCACATGCAGAGTGATAAAAGTTTGTTGCTCTCGCTCTCACCAGGATAAATAGGGCCGCCAAACTCGCTCCTGAGCATCTTGCCATCCACCGCAGATCTTGACCTTCGTTTCCGAGTGTCTGAAGCTACAGCCCTCTTCTTCATCATGGTAAGGAAGAAAGTCTTTCTTAAAGAGTCTTTTCACTGTCTTCTCTCAAGAAGGCAGACATTGTTTATTCACTTACATGACAGAACAGTTTGGCAGCACAAAAAGTGGCTTTAAAAACTCGTCAGTTGTTTTATTTGCCTTCATCAGTTGCAAAACGTTTAGACTGGCTCTGCGCCTGTCACAAACAGCGGGGTTGTAATAAAACAGTTTCACAGTCTTGCAATGGAATATTTTTCTTTCTCTGGCATTCACTGAACCCATGGTTTTGTTTTGTTTTGTTGTGTTTTTCCCCCAATACTCTCTTTAATTCAAATAGATTAAGTAAACGTGGATGTCAACACAGTGTCCATCATTACATGCAGGAATGCACGGCTTACCGAGGATTACCTACAGTGTGGTCAAGCGGTACTGAGCTATAAAAGTTTCTGTAACGCGTTTGAGTAGTGTCCGATTACAATGCAAGCTATGGAACATTTTAACAGAAACCAATTGTAAGTGTTTGATCAGTATCAAATCGTAACGCTATCTCTAACGTTGTTGAACAGTGTCCCGTTGTATAGGCAACATGACTGCCAGCCAACAAGCAGGATGACGTCAGTGGCGCGGTTGGTGACATAGGTGACCAAACTCTGTTGTGCAGATGTAAGGAAATCTGGTCAAACAGTATCCTGTTGTAGAAAGACCTGCGAAGATTTTTGTGCGACATCTAGTCATGAACTCGTTAGGAAATAGCTGGGTGTGTTCACTTGTTGTTATCCTGATTTTTGATATGTGTATGCAATGGCTTGTTGGTAGCAACGTTGTAAACCAGAGGCTAACTTTTGGAAAGACGACACTGTCCCAATTAGCGCAGTCTCGTGTCTACTCGGTGTCAATACTCTCTCTTTTTTTCACTTCAAAATTGACAGTCTTCAACCCAGGCCAGAGAAAACACAAATACCAACCCAGCTGGTCAGTTTATAAAAACAACGATTCAAAAAGACGCAAAGGATGAAGAGGGCAGCACAGGACTGAGTGCAGGGGACTGGAGTTTTCGTGGCCTTTTCTTACCTTTTTTTTTTTAGATAATTTTTTTTTTAAAAGGATTCCGAACTCCGATTTGATTTTGAACTGATTGTGTATTATTTCAGTGGTTTGACAACACAGTCCTCAGCAAACTGGTACATGACAGTCATGGGCTGGGCAGGCTGTGAGTAAATTAAGTTCACAGATACTTCCTCCCTTCCTCCCTTCCTTCCATCCTTCCTTTATCTATGTATCTATTTACTTATTCATTGAATAATTCATTTGCAGCTGAAAGTGATCCTCTTCGCCTGCCTCCTTGTGGGCACCACCTTCGCTGGCTACCTTGGTTATGGCCGTGGCCTTGGAGGCTATGCAGGCCGTGGCTACGGAGGCTATGGTCTGGGTCGCGGTCTGGGCTATGGCGGCTATGGCTACGGAGGCAGAGGCTACAACAACGGATATCTGGGTCACGGCAGTGGATACGCAGGCTACGGCAACGGACTCCTGGGTCGTGGCTATGGATACGGAGGTTACGGCTATGGCGGTGCTCCTCACGGTGCTGGCTACAGCTATGGTGGTGCTCCTCACGGAGCTGGCTACGGCTATGGTGGTGCTCCTCACGGTGCTGGCTACAGCCATGGTAGTGCTCTTCACGGTGCTGGCTACAGCCATGGTAGTGCTCCTCACGGTGCTGGCTTCGGCTATGCCAGGGTATGCTATGAAGTTCTATAGATGTGTGAATCGTTGTCAAGATATGTTTGTTTTTCAGTGTACTTTGGTGTGGTTAAAAAAAAGTTGACCTATGGCCAACGGGGAAGGGTAACAAAACGCTTTTTCCATTTTCAAGATTCCCATGAGTTAGAATGTAATCAATAGTCAATTAAGTGATGATGAAATGGTACTGCATCCAAATGTTGTTTGTTGTAGGGTATGGTGTCATTCCATATTGTATTGTGTTGTGTTGTGTTATGCAGTGGAAAATGGTATGGTATGGTATAGTTTGGTATGGTATGAAATGGTACAGCATGTATGGTATGGTGTGGTATTGTATGTATATGGTATGGTAGTATATGGTATGGTATAGTATAATATTGTATGGTTATGTGTTGCAGTACGGCTGCACGGGAATCACTTGACTGCGAATCTACTATTTGAAGAATACCCTTTTCCCTTCTTACAAGTAAAGATAAGTCTTAAATGACAAGCTGGTTTCAGAGGTGGGAGTGCGGCCTGGGCTGGAAGTGGGGTTAAACTTAATAAAAATGTATCAGTTACTTGCAAAATGGTCTTCAACAGGCTTCAGTGCAAAGATGATTTGAAAGCGAGAGAGAGAGAGAGAGACAGAGACAGAGACAGAGAGACAGAAACAGAGAGAGACAGAGAGAGAGAGAAGAGGGAAAGAGAGAGAGAGAGAGAGAGAGAGAGAGAGAGAGAGAGAGAGAGAGAGAGAGAGAGTGACAGAAAGATGAGAAAAGAGTACATTTATTTCTCTGTCTTCTCTCTCAAAGTCATGGTCCGGTCAGCCTTACCGTAGACTCTCGGGGGCTGACCTGTTCATTGGGTTGATGTGTGGGTCAGGCTTCCTCTCGATTTTCGAGCAGATATGATCTTCGAAACTCGGTCTGCTACATTAGATTGCAATCAGGCTCATCTATATTGATTGACCAGATATTGATTTTTGTTTTCTTCTCTGTTCAAGGGCGCCGGATACAATGGATACGCCGGCGCTGGGTTGGGAGCTGGCTTCGGCAGATTTGGCTTTGGCGGCTTCGGCAGCCATGGTGTTGGCTACAACAAGCATTGAGCAGTCAGAGAACGTGCTGCACGAGCTTGAAGGGCTTACATTGACAACAGCAGGTCTTTTGGACATTAAAGCATAGCCATAAACTTTGAAGCGTTCTCTGCTGGAATCGTGTGATGTGTGATTCAGTGGGTTTTTTGTCTCTCTCGCTCTCTCTGTCTCTCTGTGTCTCTCTACCTGTCTCTCTCTTTCCTTTTTCCCCCTCCATACCATTTCCATTTCTCTCCCTCCTTCGACAACGATTGTGTGTGTGTGTGTGTGTGTGTGTGCGTGCGTGCGTGCGTGCGTGCGTGGGTGTGTGTGCATGTTTGTGTGGGTGTGCACGTTTCAGCCAATGCAAACGAGTTGGCATATGAGAATGTGTGAACGTTCTCAAAAGATTCCAGATGATGCAAATGGAGCTGTTAAAGTACTGCAGAAAACTTTGCTTTCGATTTTGATATTCTGTGCAACTGATAAACCAGGTCTCGATCATAAATCACATCACATCACATCCAGCTTTTGGGATTTTTCGAGATGCTCCCCTCTTGGTCGACGGTACAGAAGTATAAGGACGAAGACCAATCGCTTCGCCAATAGCTTTTTCCCCAAAGCAGTCAATGCCCTGTCTCTCGATCAAATCCAGTGTGATAAATAGAGGGTGTCTGAATGACCCAACCTTTAGCTTCCGTCGTCAGAATTGTGGTATTCTTTGTCAACATTCACCTCTTCAGTATAAGAGCCTTTCGCTTGTAATATTTTGATGGTGGTAATTGGGGTGAAACGCTGTTAACGTCGTCTCTTTCGCCGTTCGTATGGAGAGAGTTAAAAATCAACCATTGTCTGCCCTCTGCCAAGGAATCCAAACTGTCTTAACTACAAGCCTGTCTCTAATCTGTCATTCCCGTCAGAACTTATCAAAAGCAAAGCGTGTCAATCGAAAAGCCGACAACTCCTTTATCCACACATGTCCTGTAAGCAGATCCCAGCGCAGTGTCCGCTGTCTTCAAAGTTGTATGCGATCATCTCACATCGCGTACTGATGACGGAACTTCTGTTTTCTCTTGTTGTTTTTCTGGATGTGTCAGCATTGTTGATGCAGATGACCATGAAATTCGTCCTTCCAGACAGCAGCACCTTTATATTGAAGGAGTCGCCATTATTTGGAAAAACAACAACAACAAAACAACAATGCAATACAATACAATACAATACAATACAATATCGTATCGCTTTATCAATCCCTCACAGGGATGGACCTGTATTCATCAGCTAATTCTTCTAATACGGAATTCTACAAGGTGTTTTTTTTCTCTTTTTTTGTTGTTGTTGAGGACTTGTCTTTAGTTCTACCAGAAGACACGTGTTTCACATGTGACTGACCGTTACTCTTTAACAACCGGGAGTTGAACGAGTGGCGACGGTGCTGTGCATGGATTCATCTGTTGTATAATGATGGAGTGTCTCGGTCTCATTTTCAGTTGACGTTCTTGTCTACCCGGAAAGACGGGCTGCTGTTTTGCATCATGAACATGTCTTTGGGTACATCTCTGGTGCTGGTGTCTGCATGAGCTACTAGTTTTTCATTTCTGTAAGGATGTGGCTTTTGCCACATTCATGACTACGTCTCGAAACTACCTAGTACAGACATCGATACTGATGTGTGTGATCAGGTGCTACACCTGAAACTTAACCTAGTGTCAGACGAAGACGATGAAAGCGTCTTGAAGAAAAGGAAAAGATACTGAGAATTGTTTTTAAGAAGAAGAAAAGACAACAACAACAAAAACAACAACAACAACACACACACACACACACACACACACACACACACACACACACACACACACACACACACACACACACACACACACACACACAATCACCCCCCAAAACCAGCAACAAAACAAATTACGTAGTTTTCCAGTATTTTTCACAATCTCAAATTCTATCATGAAACATTCAATCATAAAAGAACATGACAGACTACAGGCAAATCTAAATTATTTTACAGCCATCCATTGACACAACTTAACATCAGTGTGTTTGTGTGTGTATGTGTGTGTATGTGTGCGTGCGTGCGTGCGTGTATGTGATTCTCTCTCTGTGTATGGATTGTATGGATGTGTGTGTGTGTGTGTGTGTGTGTGTGTGTGTGTGTGTGTGTGTGTGTGATGAGTTCCTTTTTTAATATGGTTCTGTGCGTACGTGCGTGCGTGCGTGCATGTGCGCACGCGCGCGTGTGTGTGTGTTAGCCAAGTGTTCTTGTTCTCTTTGGATCTATGTGTCTGTGCGTGTGTGTCTAGATGTGGTGTAATGTATGTGGGTAAGTTTGTACGCTTGAAACTGACACTTCACATGAAACTGACATCTTCCACACGATGTTAAAAACTGTCACGTCAATAATTTGGACACTTGACAACGTTTCATACTTGTTTGAGGATGAGCAAAAAGAACACGATGAAAACGTCGTATTGTTGGAAAGGGATATTCAAACAATTTGGAATGGTATAATGAATATGGGATATGAAATAACAGCAACTGGTCCAGTTAGACTCGTAATAGATGTAGTTAAATGTGAGCAATGAATCCGTGACTGAATGTCTCAAAAAAAAGTCTTTTATACACTCGTTTTGAAAGGCATGATTTCTCATCGCATCTACAGATATGTAGAGGCCATTGTCATCTCAATCAACCATCTCCCTGATGTTGTTAAGGAGATTGATGTGAAGTGTCTGAAGCATGTTAACTGACCACTAGAGACCACTATCTAACTGTTACAGCTGAAATCTACGTGACAGAAATGTAGTATTTGGATTTCGACAGGAGTTTTACCTTGACTTACCACTGCTTACCTTTACTGACCATAACTAATCACCATCTACAGGTTTTCAGAACGCGTCGTCTTATCTTTATCAAGTCCTTTTGACTTTGTTTGACGAATCATGGATCAGTTAAGAAGAGTTCAGAGATTTGGCGAAGCGGAAGAGGAAGCTCGTTCTAATCACGTCTGTATATAATATTTATGTACCACAGACTTTACCACACGTGACTGAGATGATAACGGTATTGTGATTCTGGTTCTTAGTGCATGTGGGAGTGAGTGTATGGGGCAGGGAGAGATACGGAGGGAGAGAGAGACAAAAGATATGCAGAAAGAGATTAAGAAAGAAGCGAGAAAAATAAAGAAAGATAGAGAGAAAGAAAGATGGATGGATGGATGGATGGTTTATTCATAAAGAAAGGGTGTTCTAAAATGAATGGGACAAATTATCACAGACAAAACCAGAGATATATTTTTATATAGTAGACCGAGGGGTCACGGCCAAACACGCGGAAACTGGGCGCCATCTTGAGCTGCTGTCCCGAGGCTGCTCACGTCAAGCAAGCACACAGCTTTGCGTGTTGTGTGTACTGTGAGCTGAGCATGTGTGCTATGACCACTCCTCCCTCCCTCTGTCTGTCTGTCTGCAAATTTGTTTATAAGTTTGTCTTTCTCCGTCTGTCCCACCAGCGTATTGTGTGTGTGTGTGTGTGTGTGTGTGTGTGTGTGTGTGGTTCTCCCAGAGAGAGAGAGAGAGAGAGACGCTTTGACGCTTTGATATTTTATTGTCATTACCTGCATAGGTCTATTGACAAGGGGGTGATGGGGTTAATTCTTATGTCACCACAAGTACCATACCACACTCTGCTTAATCCATCAAAACAAAACATGCAAACAAAGAAAAACAAAACAGCTTTTATCGAAATGCAACATCCTTACAGTATGGAAGCAACAAACATTAAAAAGAAACAAAAACAAAAACAAAACAAAAAGACAAAAACACCATTACTCGACCATCCATTCTATCAACGATACTGTTCAATGTCTACCTTATTATCTGGCTTACAGTCTGAACATAAGATAGTAGACATTATACATTATTACCCCCCTCGTTTACTCTGGTATTGTTCTGAATAGTAAGACTACATCTTATTCTTTGTGCTTCTACAAGAAATTTAGCTATTGACAGTATTGTGAGGTCATCATTAGACGACAAAGCATAAACAATGTCGTGCCTTTTAGCTACATCAGACTGAAAGAACTCGTACTTATCTCTTACCCTATCGAATGATTTACATTGAAACAAGTAATGTTTTTCATCATCTACACTAAAAGCACACAAAGGGCATGGTGATTCTGTGGATGTCCCAGGCTGAAACCATCTTTTATTTGCATTAAATCCAAGTGTCCTTAGTCGAAAGTTTATTCTTTGCCACTTATCTGTGATGACTGTCAGGAATTTTTCCGTTTGAAATATACTTTTGAATGAAAAAAACCAACTATATTTTTTTTTTAGTTTCCATATCAGAATGCCAATTTGTTTAAAAGAACAAATAAATCTATCTTTAAATTCCGAAATAAACTGCTGTTCATTTCCCACTTCCTGGGACATCCACACAATACCAAAACCATGTTCAGACAAAATCTTTTTAACATAGTAAGCCCAGTTTTCTCTACCTAAATCCATTTGTAATAACATCATATCATAAGCCTGTTTACACAAACATGATTGCAGAAGCTTCAATAATTTCAACCAATATTTTATGCATTTCACAAAAGTTTTTATGTACAAAGGATATCTACCCGTTTCCCCATATAATAGAGTATTGGATGAGTGAATCGGTACATTCAGAAAACGTTTTATTGCATATGTGTGCACTTTCTCCATTTGTGAGTTTGCTTTTAGCCCCCAGACTTCAGCTGCATACGTAAGTACAGGTTCAATTTGTGTATCAAACATTTTCCAAAACAGGTGATAATCAATCGAGTTAAGCTTTTTTTTAACGATTTCAGTATTTCGATTACACCTTTCTTTGCTTTCCTACAAGATTCTTCCCACACATAGTTTAAACTTAATTTTGTTGAAAATACTATTCCCAAATACTTATATGTATTAGTTACTTTAACATCCGCATTTCCATATAACCACTTTTCATGTACTGAGAGATGCCCACCCATTCTGAAGATCATAATGTTAGTTTTATCTAAATTAACTGTTAAGCCTAAGCGATCTGCTTCTTCTTTCAAAACATTTAATTGGTTTTGTAACCCCCTAACAGTACCCGACAAAAGAATAACATCATCTGCGAATAATAGTAAGAATAGTTCAATAGCTCCCGGGATTAACTGAATTCCATGTTTTCCTTTTCTTGACAGTTCCACCGCTAATTCATTTATGAAAAAAGAAAACATCTGTGGGCGCAGATTACAACCTTGTTTAACTCCATTTGGACAAATAAAACATTCTGAATACATACCATTCACACGCACACATGCAAGTACTGATTTGTACATACCTCTGAGGGCCATATACAATTTACCATTTACACCACTTTCACGCAGAACATGCCATAAAGCATTGCGATTCACAGAATCGAAGGCCTTCTTAAAGTCTACAAATGCAACATAGTTTAGTATTATTAAGCAAATATTTTTGCACAAGAGAATACAGTGTAAAAATATGGTCTATTGTACTGTAATTACTTCTAAAGCCTGCTTGCTGTTCAATTATTTTTTCTTCCCTATCAGCCCACTTTGTTAATCTATTGTTCAGTATGTGAGTGTAAATTTTACTTAAAATACTGATAAGCGCTACTCCACGATAATTGTCAGGATTGTTGACGTCACCCTTTTTGTAAATTGGAATTATTATAGATTTTGACCATTCCAAAGGAAAAGTTCCATTATCAAAAAGCTGGTTAAATAACTGGACAAGAAAGTCAATAATGGCTGAATTTGCATGCTTTAACATCTCTCCGACAATTTTATCTGGAGAGAGAGAGAGAGAGAGAGAGAGAGAGAGAGAGAGAGAGAGAGAGAGAGAGAGAAACTAATTTTACATTTACATGCAGTTGAGAGATACAGAAAGATCTGGCTATTTGATATTTGACGAAAAACAGGACAGCTTTCAGAAATAAATAAATATTTAACCACACAAAAATGAAATGCTGAAGAGAATGGAACTGGGCTGGTACGACGTGCTGATCTTACAATACAAACACTACTTGTATCGGTATCGGCGTTGTTTTTACACAAGCTGACCGCCATATCAATTGAAATGCTATGAGAAGACACCGAGAAAGGGATGGAAGTTCAAGACGTTAAAATAGTAAGCTCTCTGTCTCGTAACTGTCTCGTTTCACCGGCAAACCTGGTTTCGCTCAGGGCTGCTATGTCCACCTGGTAGCGATCAAGCATTCTAGCAATGAGCGCTGTGCGCCTTCCTGGTTTGTCGTCTCTGTCTAAGAGGGTGCGAACATTCCAGGCACCCAGAGTCAGGGCATGACTCCTGGTTCTTTTCTTGTGTTGTTTTCGACCGCTAGTGTTGGATGTCCAAGTAGGTGCGGTTTCCTACTAGGTGCTAGGCGAGGCAGGCCTTGTTTAGGGATCCTTTTATCTCCCCTTCCCGTGTGGAGAGAGCAGTGCTGTCCCTAAAAAGGTCTGCTCTGACACTGTGGGAGGATACGGGCGCCGCTTCTGCCCCAGTCTACAGCGGACGACCATCACCCCACAGCCACCTGCGTGCAGAGTCATGACTAGGAACTGCCAGCAGCATCTTCTGCCTGTCCCCGTTAACACTTCTCCGTCGCCGCAGGGCTTGGGAAATCTGGGTGTTGAAGGGCTAGCTCGTCGTTCCGACATTACCCTGGTTGCCTGACCAGCACAGGTGACTTTTTTTTTTTAGTGAGGAGGAGTTGTGCAGTCCCTTCCCCACTCTCTCGCCTACCGACGCTCACAGTTCCACAGGTGCAGATACTGCCACGTGTAGGACGGCCTCGGCAGGTGCAAGTTTTTTCTTCGGAGTTCCGTCTCCTAGGAGGACTTCCAGCCAAGGATTAGAGCTCTTTGGTCATCCTCTTCCGCCTTCACAGCCGTTGGCAAAGGTTTCTTCCTCCGCCTGGTCCGTCGTTGGGAGACTTCACATGCGGCAGGTAGTACTGGGTTACATGGTACCAGTAGCCAGGGCTATGCCCCTGACCTGACATATATACAGACGGCTCATTCTCCAAAGAACAATGTGGTTGGGAATTCACTGCGATGCAAAATCAAAAACAATTAGGGAAGAGAATGCCACATACAAAGCCACAACCTCCAGCATGACAATGGAAGTTGAAACTGTGACACACGCTCTCCAGTGGCTGCCACCTATTCATATGGAGGGAAACCAACATGCCATGTTTTTAAATGGCTCAATGAACCTCATAGAAAAAAATTGAAAGTGGAATGGGAAGCCCACAGTAACATAATGCAATGCACAACTTTCAGATTCAAACGCTTACTTGGTCATACTGCCCGGGACATATAGGTGTTAAGGGAAAAGAGCGAACTGATAGACTTGCTGATAACGCAACAACAACGAGCGGTCTACATCTAGGAAAATCGGAAATCCTTAGAAAAATAAAAGAGTACCTCAAAAACCAGGTACAAGGGCATCACACCATCGATCGCCGCACAGAGAGAAAGGTAGAGGGAGCAGCCGTAAATCTAGCATGAAAGGTAGAGCACGATGCTTTGCAAATCAAATAAATATTGGTATCTTTTCCAAACCATCATTGCGCAAATTTCTTTAAAACGGACCACAGTCTCTCTGGGCTTTTCGAAATACAGTAGACTGAAACAACACGGTAGACGCCACGTTCCTGGAATCACAGATCTTTTCCCACCCCTTTTGCGGCAAATCAGTGGCAGCATGTGTGTGTGTGTGTGTGTGTGTGTGTGTGTGTGTGTGTGTGTGTGTGTGTGTGTGTTTGAAGGCATGTGTCAGGAGAGCTCTGTGCGTGTGCCAGCGCATACATGTGTGCATTTATGTATGTGTGTGAGTGTTTGAGTGTGTGTGTGGGTGTGTAAGCAGGATTGGGGTTGGGAGGTAGGTGGGGGGTGGGGGGCATGGGGGGGCAGGGCTAGGGGGGTGAGGGTGTGTGTGTGCGTAATGGGGACAAATTTTGTTATTAATTAATCTATTTACGTATGTATTTATTCATTCTTTCATTTAATGATATATCCATTCATTTGTTTGTGCACTTTTTTCTCCTCAAGGCCTGAGTAAGAGCGTTGGATTACACTGCTGGTCAGGCATTTGCTTAGCAGATGTGGTGTAGCTCATATGGAGTTTGTCCGAACGCAGTGACGTCCCCTTGAGTAACTGAACTAAACGGAACTTTTTGTAACGATATATTCAGCAATTTCCGAAATACCAAGACTAAATCTCGTTATTGCACAATCAAAATGTCTGTCTAGATTCATCAGTAAATACGTTTTGACATTAGGTACCGTACAAAAGGTCCTATAAAAATTAACCCTGTCACTGGTGTTGGTAACCCCATTCTTGGCATCTGCACAGAATAAGCCTTTCTTTAAAAACCCGAACAAATTCATTAATTTTCTTCCACACCGTGACTGAACCATACATAGCAAAATCCAAACATATACAATTTACAATGTATATTTGTAGCCCGGTTTCTTTTGCCACGTGCATCCAAATTGAGTAACATTTCATATGCTCCTTGAGGCAAGTTATACTCATGCATTCTTAATAATCTTAGAGAGAGAGTGGGGGGGAGAAGGGAGAGAGAGAAGAGAGAGAGGACGAGAGCGAGAGAGATGGAGGGAGGGAGAGAGAAGGAAGCAGAAACACGGAAATAAATGTCTTATTTCAGTGCACATCATTGCTTAACATGGTGGACAATGCACACAAAAAATGAATTTACAGCTGATGTGAACTGTAATAATTTGCAAAAGTAGACTGACAAATTGCATCACAACAAACATCAAAACTATTTTTAGTCCAGTTTTCACGCTCCCTACGCGAGAGTAAAGGATTGTGGAACACCTTTTTTGTCACATCTGTGTAGAAATTTGATTCATTTTGCTATTTTCAACAACCCTCGCGAAAGATTCGGTTTAAGTCTTGGTATTTTTTATTTCTGTTTGAATTATAAACATTGCCTTGCTTTCTTTATTTGCTATTGATTTCGATGTTACATTTGAGGTCGATGCATTGCAGTGATCCATCTTGTGTGAAATATGATAAACAGATGTGTTTCAGTGTCATAACTGTTGATGTCTTCGCAAAACGCCACTGTCATTATCATGATCGTCGTTGTCGTCTCCCCCTTCTTTCTCAAATTTCTCTTTTCTTTTTCTCTCTCTAAGATTTGCATTGGTATTAGTTAAGAAACCAACTCAGATGATAAAGGAAATATTTTTGATAAAAACAAGGCGGTCTTCCCACACAATATGAGAATTCGTGGGGACGCCACCCACCCACAATTTCTCGCAACTGAGAGAACACGTGGAAGGGAGCGACCACACTTTCTTGCAATCCCACGATGTGTGTCGAAGTGAGAGAAATTCGTGGGATTACGAGAAATCGTGGGCTTACAACCCATACTTGTTTTCCCCAGAAATCGTTATTAAGCAAATCAACATTTAAAAGAACTCTACTTTTGTAGTTCATACAGGAAGTATTATCCTCCTTTGCAAGCATCTGTTAATGCTTTCTTAGTATGAATGCCCACTTTTTCCCCATCTGTAGTGGCAAAGAGCTTGTCAACCCATTACAGATTAATTTTGAATATCCTTGAAAGTGTAGTACATTGATTATATTGGTACCCCTTTGTCTACACTATCTTCCAATCTATATTCTGTCAACACCTCTTCAAATCAGAAACTGTGTCACTTCTATCCCATCTGTCCTGTCTGTCTTGAAAATAAGTTGACGTCTGAACAGCAAGTGAATGCAAATCTTTCTTCGTTTATTTTCCTTTTGTGGATCACAAATTGCAATATATATACGTCATTGCGATCATATTCTGTTGCTTAAATAGCAATAACCCGTTTCCGATTCTGAATGAGTGAAGCCGTAAATACACTTGAATAAAAAAGAAAATGTCGAAGAGAGCAAAATACTGAGAAAGAAGAAGAAAAGGAGGAGGGGGAATAGGAGGAAAAGGAAGAAGAGGAAGAAAAAGATGAAGAGGAAGAGGAGGAAAAGAAGAAGAAATAAAGTTGAACAATAAGAAGAAGGGGGAAGAGGAGAGAAATGTAAATGTAAAGGTACTGAAGGAAAGACAGAAAAAACGAAGGGGAAGGAGTGGCAGGGAGAGGGAGAGGGAGGGAGAGAGACTGGGAGGGAGGAAAGGAAACTGATGGAGTCATTCATCCAGCCATTCTATGAGAGGAGTGGATGTAAAGGTTTTCATTTTACAACCTAGTCCATTAATATAACTGTGATTTATTCAATGACAATAACGTTGCTCGTAAAAGTGCAATCGTGCACCAGGGACTGCACAAGCAGAGTGATAAAAGTTTGTTGCTCTCGCTCTCACCAGGATAAATAGGGCCGCCAAACTCGCTCCTGAGCATCTTGCCATCCACCGCAGATCTTGTCCTTCGTTTCCGAGTGTCTGAAGCTACAGCCCTCTTCTTCATCATGGTAAGGAAGAAAGTCTTTCTTAAAGAGTCTTTTCACTGTCTTCTCTCAAGAAGGCAGACATTGTTTATTCACTTACAAGACAGAACAGTTTGGCAGCAAAGAAAAAGTGGCTTTAAAAACTCGTCAGTTAGTTTATTTGCCTAACATATGTGTTATCAGTTGTAAAACGTTTAGACTGGCTCTGCGCCCGTCACAAACAGTGGGGTTGTATTAAAACAGTTTCACAGTCTTGCAATGGAATACGTTTCTTTCTCTGGCATTCACTGAACCCATTATTATTATTATTTTGTTGTTGTGTTTTCCCCCAATACTCTCTTTAATTCAAATATATTAAGTAAACGTGGATGTCAACACAGTGTCCATCATTACATGCAGGAATGCACGGCTTACCGAGGATTACCTACAGTGTGGTCAAGCGGTACTGAGCTATAAAAGTTTCTGTAACGCGTTTGAGTAGTGTCCGATTACAATGCAAGCTATGGAACATTTTAACAGTAACCAGTTGTAAGCGTTTGATCAATATCAAATCGTAACGCTATCTTTAACGTTGTTGAAAAGTATCCCGTTGTATAGGCAACATGACTGCCAGCCAACATGCATGATGACGTCAGTGGCGCGGTTGGTGACATAGGTGACCAAACTCTGTTGTGCAGATGTAAGGAAATCTGGTCAAACAATATCCTGTTGTAGAAAGACCTGCGAAGATTTTTGTGCGACATCTAGTCATGAACTCGTTAGGAAATAGCTGGGTGTGTTCACTTGTTGTTATCCTGATTTTTCATATGTGTATGCAATGGCTTGTTGGTAGCAACGTTGTAAACCAGAGGCTAACTTTTGGAAAGACGACACTGTCCCAATTAGCGCAGTCTCGTGTCTATTCGGTGTCAATACTCTCTCTTTTTTTCACTTGAAAATTGACCGTCTTCAACTCAGGCCAGAGAAAACACAAATACCAACCCAGCTGGTCAGTTTATAAAAACAACGATTCAAAAAGACGCAAAGGATGAAGAGGGCAGCACAGGACTGAGTGCAGGGGACTGGAGTTTTCGTGGCCTTTGCTTTTTTTTTTTAGATAATTTTTTTTTTTAAAAGGATTCCGAACTCCGATTTGATTTTGAACTGATTGTGTATTATTTCAGTGGTTTGACAACACAGTCCTCAGCAAACTGGTACATGACAGTCATGGGCTGGGCAGGCTGTAAGTAAATTAAGTTCACAGATACTTCCTCCCTTCCTCCCTTCCTTCCATCCTTCCTTTATCTATGTATCTATTTACTTATTCATTGAATAATTCATTTGCAGCTGAAAGTGATCCTCTTCGCCTGCCTTCTTGTGGGCACCACCTTCGCTGGCTACCTTGGTTATGGCCGTGGCCTTGGAGGCTATGCAGGCCGTGGCTACGGAGGCCACGGGCTAGGCTATGGAGGCTATGGTCTGGGTCGCGGTCTGGGCTATGGCGGCTATGGCTACGGAGGCAGAGGCTACAACAACGGATATCTGGGTCACGGCAGTGGATACGCAGGCTACGGCAACGGACTCGTGGGTCGTGGCTATGGATACGGAGGTTACGGCTATGGCGGTGCTCCTCACGGTGCTGGCTACAGCTATGGTGGTGCTCCTCACGGAGCTGGCTACAGCTATGGTGGTGCTCCTCACGGTGCTGGCTACAGCCATGGTAGTGCTCTTCACGGTGCTGGCTACAGCCATGGTAGTGCTCCTCACGGTGCTGGCTTCGGCTATGCCAGGGTATGCTATGAAGTTCTATAGATGTGTGAATCGTTGTCAAGATATCTGTTTGTTTTTCAAAGTGTACTTTGGTGTGGTTAAAAAAAAGTTGACCTATGGTCAACGGGGAAGGGTAACAAAACGCTTTTTCCATTTTCAAGATTCCCATGAGTTAGAATGTAATCAATAGTCAATTAAGTGATGATGAAATGGTACTGCATCCAAATGTTGTTTGTTGTAGGGTATGGTGTCATTCCATATTGTATTGTGTTGTGTTGTGTTATGCAGTGGAAAATGGTATGGTATGGTATGGTATGGTATGGTATGGTATGGTATGGTATGGTATTGTATAGTTTGGCATGGCATGAAATGGTACAGCATGTATGGTATGGTGTGGTATTGTATGTATATGGTATGGTAGTATATGGTATGGTATAGTATAATATTGTATGGTTATGTGTTGCAGTACGGCTGCACGGGAATCACTTGACTGCGAATCTACTATTTGAAGAATACCCTTTTCCCTTCTTACAAGTAAAGATAAGTCTTAAATGACAAGCTGGTTTCAGAGGTGGGAGTGCGGCCTGGGCTGGAAGTGGGGTTAAACTTTAGAAAATGTATCAGTTACTTGCAAAATGGTCTTCAACAGGCTTCAGTGCAAAGATGATTTGAAAGCGAGAGAGAGAGAGAGAGAGAGACAGAGACAGAGAGACAGAAACAGAGAGAGACAGAGAGAGAGAAGAGGGAAAGAGAGACACAGAGAGAGAGAGAGAGTGACAGAAAGATGAGAAAAGAGTACATTTATTTCTCTGTCTTCTCTCTCAAAGTCATGGTCCGGTCAGCCTTACCGTAGACTCGGGGGCTGACCTGTTCATTGGGTTGATGTGTGGGTCAGGCTTCCTCTCGATTTTCGAGCAGATATGATCTTCGAAACTCGGTCTGCTACATTAGATTGCAATCAGGCTCATCTATATTGATTGACCAGATATTGATTTTTGTTTTCTTCTCTGTTCAAGGGCGCCGGATACAATGGATACGCCGGCGCTGGGTTGGGAGCTGGCTTCGGCAGATTTGGCTTTGGCGGCTTCGGCAGCCATGGTGTTGGCTACAACAAGCATTGAGCAGTCAGAGAACGTGCTGCACGAGCTTGAAGGGCTTACATTGACAACAGCAGGTCTTTTGGACATTAAAGCATAGCCACAAACTTTGAAGCGTTCTCTGCTGGAATCATGTGATGTGTGATTCAGTGCTCTCTCTGTCTGTCTGTCTGTCTCTCTCCCATTTTCCTCTATCCCGTTTCCATTCTTACCCCCTCTTTCAGCAACGAATGTGTGTGTGTGTGTGTGTGTGTGTGTGTGTGTGTGTGTGTGTGTGTGTGTGTGTGTGCATGCATGCACGCTTCCTTCAATTATTGCAAACGAGGTGAAAAAGGTGAAAGAAGTTATGGGACGTTCTCGAAGATATTTCAGAAGATACAACTAGGGCTAATGTAATACTGCAGTGAGTATCTCCACAGCAGAAAACTTTGCCTTCGGCATTGATATTCCGTGCAACTCAGAAACTAGGACTCGATCACATACACCAATCGATTTTCACACCTTCATCGTTTTTCGCAGGTAGAAACTACTAAAATAACCCATGGCTACAAAGGTGTTGTCTTCTGGCAAAATTCTGCAGAGGAAATCCACTCTGATAGGCATACAAATATATGCATGCACTCAAGGTCTGACTAGCGCATTGGGTTATGCTGATGTCACGCATCACCCAGGCAGATATGGTGTAATGTATTTGTCCGAACGCAGAGACACCTTGAGAAATATACTGAAACCGGACTGAACTAGGGGAGCACTAAGGCTAGCCATTTCATTCAAATACATATAGAACAAACAAAAAACATTCTTGCTTTTGCTCCGAAAAATCGAGCCCATTCAGACTTCTGCATGGTTTTCTTCATGCTTTACAATATGTAAAATGCTAATGAATCCTTTGCAAGCAATGTTTTCTTCGACGCATTCAAAAGAACAAGTCGTTATGATTCTATTCACTCAGTCTTTTTCCAAGCATGTAAAAATCAGTCATTGTCCGCCCTTTGCCGATGAGTTGCAACTGTTTTATGAACCACAGACCCGTCACTAATCTGTTATTCCCGTTAGAACTTATCAAAAGCAATGCATGTCCATCGAAAAGCTGACAACCACCCACACCCGTCTGCTTGCACAGCAGATCCCAGCGCAGTGACAGCTTACTTCAAAGTTGTATGCGGTCATCTCACATCGCGTAATTATGACATAATTCTGCTTTCGGGGTTGGTTCGCTTTTGCTCTGTCAGTACTGTTAAACACAAATGACAAGGAAATTCGTCTGTTCAAACAGCAGCATCTTGTGGCATCGAAGGAATCGTCCTTGTCTGAAAAAACAACAACAACAAAACAGAAACAACAATACAATACAACACAACAATATACAATACATTACACTATAAAAAATAACAACCAAAAAAAAAAAAAAAAAAAGAAAAAAACAACAATAAAACAACAACAGAACAACACAATACAATACAATACCGTATAACTTCATCAATCCCGCACAGGGGAGATTTCAGAATCTTTGTAAACGAATACAGAAGTCTTTGTAAATGAACTGTGTTCATCAGCCAAATTCTTCTAATACGGATTTTTACAAGGTGGTTTTTTTCTTCTCAGGACCTGTCTTGTTTTCCACCAGAAGACATGTGCTTCTCATGTGACTGACCGTTCACTCTTGGACAGCTAGCCGCTTCACGAGTGGCGGAGGTGCTGTGTGGATAGATTCATCTGTTGTACAATGATTAAGTGTCTCGTTTTTAATTGAAATTCTTATCTCCCCAGAAAGACGTGCTACTCATTTGCATTATGAACATGTCTTTGGGTACATCTCTGGAGCTGGCGTCTGCAAATATTCAAAGATTCAAAGAAATTTAATGCTTTTGCCCCATTTGGGGTGTGGAGGACACAATGAAATGAATACACATTGAATCACATCTTCAGTCTAAGAATGTCACTGAAACAATCAGAACACACACACACACACACACACACACACACACACACACACACACACACACACACACACACACACACACACACACACACACACACACACACACACACACACACACACACACACACACGGGCGTGCGAACACGCACACACGCACATTGAAAATAATGATTTGCAACAAAACAAATCAAACTTCTTCATAGTGACAAGTATGTTACAGATGTAACAAAAATTTACACACCCTTTCCAAGTTTACTTAAATAAACTTGTGTTTTCTTCCCGGAACAAAATAAATTGCATAAACCGGAAAATGATAAATGCGACTTATATTTACGTGGTATCAATTTCATTTTGAATTACAATATTTTTTTTGGACATTCTAAAACAAAATGAAATTCATCCCCCAACAGTTCCTATATCACAATCCTTGCAATTTCTGTCCTCTCTGTTTTCGCCTTATCTTCTTCATATTTCGATCTGCAGTTTATGGTCACTACAACAAACTATTTCAAGGATATATGTATGTATCTGGAAGTTGAGAGATTTATCTTTCTTGACCAAAGTTAAGTGTGATGCTCCGATAGAAAGACATTTCAAAAAGAGAAGATTTTAGGACTATCTTCAAGCCATTTTCTCCAACTGAATGTACATATCTGTTAGACTTTGCGTGATACTTCGTCAAAAGAAATGCTTACTATAGAATGTTTGTGAAAATCAAGCACAGTCATAGCCACTGTTAATCAAAATATTCTTGATGAAGTTAGTCACTTGTGTGGGGGATCTGTAGGTGTATCTGAAAATAATATGTATAAAACAGAATATGCTTTACATGATAATGTATCAGTTGCTTCGTCAGTCAATCCTGACCAAAACCGCACCATTCTATATTTAACAAGAATAGAAATGGGAAATATACATGTTTGTCCAAGCAAGACATTCAACATTGTGTTTTAGTGTAAACGGAAAAATGTTTTCAAAAACTTCATTTGCAGGTTTTCTTACACATCAAGATTCTTATATCCCCATATTTCACACCCATGTAGCAGAACTGGTGTAACCATTTTGTGATACATGTCTAAAACAGCATTAGGGGTAGTTCCTGCATTGGTGCATCTGCTATTCGTTCTTCATGTCTACAAGCATCAATTGCACGGTCGACAATAGCGAACATGGCTTTTGCCACATTCATGACTACGTGTTGAGCCATCGCATCGATCCTGATGTGTGTGATACCAGTTTTACACATGAACGTTAATCTAATGTCACATATGAAAATGAAGACGATAAAAGAATCTTGCAGAAAAGGAAAAGATATTGAGAAAACAACATCTTCCACGTTCTGTCATTCACATACACAACAACAACAACAACAACAACAACCACACACACACACACACACACACACACACACACACACACACACACACACACACGTCTATATATATATATATATATATATATATATATATATATATATATATATATATATATATAAGGAACTGACGACAGGCAAATCTAAGTTACGTTTCATTCATTCGTGAATACAACAGGAAATTCTCGTTTGATTTTGAACAGAAACTCGAAATGAAGAAATGCATGTTGAAAGCTCTGGCATACGTGTTCGTTTTGGATAGATGTTAAAAGCACACAGGGATGGGTTGACATCAACGGTGTGTGTGTGTGTGTGTGTGTGTGTGTGTGTTGTGTTGTGTGGTGTGGTGTGTGTGTGTGTGTTGTGTGTGTGTGTGTGTGTGTGTGTGTGTGTGTGTGTGTGTTGTGTTGTGTGTTGTGTGCGTGTGTGTGTTTTCAATGTCAACCAGAACCTGAGTTGTAAATGAAGTTATGCGCCACACACATTTTGCACGACTAAACAATGAGCTGTTGTCCTTGACCTCACTTGACCTATTCCTACTGTTCCTTGTTTACGGTGGATGTGGGCTAGATCCACAGTTATCCCCCCTCCATCCCACTGTGTGGCCAACGGGGTGAACAATACTCTTTCCGTATGGAGGGAGGAGACGTGTGGACATTGCCTCTATTTGTGTGTGTGTGTGTGTGTGTGTGTGTGTGTGTGTGTGGTGTGTGTGTGGTGTGTGTGTTGTGTGTGTGTGGTGGTGGT
>NC_134882.1:49044216-49051716 GCF_041734735.1 Babylonia areolata | reverse complement strand
ATCTGCTTCGGTAGTGAGTCAGCACAGAAGGAAAATATATCAATGAATAACATTGTCAAGTTCATTGAAAATAAAACAAGTATAAAAAGATGTCAAGTGTCCAGAATAACTGACGTGTTAGTTTTTAACCCCTGAACACTTTGTGGCAAAATCGCGCGGAAGGATTAAGTTCCATGTGAAGTTTCAGTTCCAAGGAGGTGTTAAAGCATGCAAGCTGATCAATATACTGCTCGCAAGGGTATTTGTTTTCTTATCCAAGTGTACTTTTCCTTGAGAATTTTGCCAAGGAAAATCCTTTTTTTTTTGCCGTGGGTTCTTTCACGTGCGGTAAATGCATGTTGCACATGGGCCATTGTTTTATTGTCCCATCTGAAAGACTAGCACCCTGACCACGACTCAGGATTTAGTGGGGGCGGGGGGAAGTATAAAAAAAACAATAAAAAAAAACCCGACCCCGATCCATATATTGGATACATTCTCGCCCACACACGCTTTCTGGTCGGTTGCACAAGATATAATCTTTTTTTTTTTTCTTTTCTTTTTTTTAAGCAGATGCGGTGTGACGCCTCCTGGGAATTGAAACGGTATAATTTCCTTATAAACCATTCTGTGTAGTCTCCAACAAAACGAGTCCGCGTCTTGGCCAACTGAGGACTCGAACCTTTTTTTTTTTTTTTTTTTTTCTTCATCTTCTGTATTTGTGAGCAATAAAGTCACAAACACTCTTTACTGAAACCATGTATGACATTTTTACTCCGCTGTTTTAACAGCAGTGCTCCACTTTCATGACCGAATAAAATGATATCAATTCATGCGGAATAACCTCTTGGACTAAAAAGAAGAGGAAAAAAAGAAGTGGAGGAGAGGAACAGGGAGGGAGGTGGGAAAGCAGAAGAAGAAGTAGACTAAAGGAGTGTGGAGGAGGTAGAAAAGAAGAAGAAGAAGAACTTGCACTTTAACTTGATAATATATAATCAATGTACATAATAATTCCCTTGCGTAGATTATGTGTTGAGAGAGAACGAGGCGGTGGAGGGGGGGGGGGGGGTGGAGGGGAGGGGGGGGGGGGGGGCAGGCGAACACAGAGAAACAGAGACCGAATAACCAGTCTTTGGGGGGTACATAAAAGAAAAGATCAATTCTTTTTATTATATAACTCATGAAATGAAACGAAGTGGAAAAAAAAAGACACGTGCACGATAGGAAGAGGGGGGTACGGAGAAAAATATAACGGGGGAGGAGGAGGAGGAGGAGGAGAAGACTGACATCAAGCACATGATCATTTCCACACTTGGGTTATGTGTAAAGAGAGAGAGAGAGAGAGAGAGAGAGAGAGAGAGAGAGGGGGGGGAGAGAGAGAGGGGGGGGAGAGAGAGAGGGGGGAGAGAGAGACAGAGAGAGAGAGACAGAGACAGAGAGAGAGGGAGAGAGAGAGGGGGAGAGAGAGAGGGGGGGAGAGAGACAGAGAGGGAGAGAGAGAGGGAGAGAGAGAGGGGGAGAGAGAGAGAGGGGGAGAGAGACAGAGAGAGAGAGAGAGAGAGAGAGAGAGAGCGAGAGAGAGAGAGAGAGGGAGAGAGAGAGAGAGACAGAGACAGAGAGAGAGAGAGCGAGAGAGAGAGAGACAGAGACAGAGAGAGAGAGAGACAGAGACAGAGAGAGAGAGAGAGACATAGAGAGACAGAGAGAGGGGGAGACAGAGAGAGAGACAGAGAGAGAGGGAGACAGAGAGAGAGAGGGAGAGAGAGAGAGAGCGATAGAGAGAGAGGAAGAGAGAGAGTGAGAGAGATACAAACACAGAGACAGGGACACACAGAGAGACGGAGAAGGGAGAGAGAGAAAGAGGGGTCGATAAAGAGACAGAAACAGAGAGGAGATAGAGAGAGAAAGATTGACACACAGACAGACAGACAGACAGACAAAAAGAGCGAGATAGAGAGACAGAGGGAGGGAAGGAGAGAGAGAGAGAGAGAGAGAGAGAGAGAGAGAGAGAGAGACAGACAGACAGACAGAGACAGAAACAGAGATAGAGAGAAGGGGACGGGAAGGAGAGAACCCATCAGTCCTGAGCGGACGGAGGACACATAAAAAGTATTTTCTTCTTATAAAACTGCACATGAATATGATGATGAATTCATCAATGAAAACAAACCAGCTTGTAAAGGTGATCTACGCTCAAAGCTGGGATTGTGCAACCCGTGGAGCCGCTAAGGTGATAAAACGTTTGTTGCTCTCGCTCCCAGAAGGATAAATAGGACCTGACGGACCAGCTTCTGACCATCTTGCCATCTTCCGCAGATCTAAACCTTCGTTTCCGAGTGTCTGCCAGTTCTCTTCGTCATCATGGTAAGGAATGAAATGTTATCTGTTCCTTTTCTGTCGTCTGTCACGACGGTAGAAATCGTGTTCAACTTATCGGAAAAAAAATGGTTGGACTTCGCAACGAAGTGACTTTATGAACATTTTTTTGGGGGGTGGGGGTGCGGGGAGAGGGGGTCGGGGGGGCGGGGGGGGGCTGCTATTTCATGTGCGAATGCATTTGTGTTATGTTTGTGTGTGTGAAACAGTTTGACAGGATCTGTGTCATACATTCTTGCCAGTCACAAAGGCTTCGAGACAGAGTCTGCAACCTCGTTTATATAGAATACGAATATAGTAAAAAATGAAACTTATCAGTCACAGTTTTCTTAAAGTCTCTTTTCTTTCTCTGGGCTTCACTGTAAATATCTCCATTTTTTTCTTTGAAAATGTCTTTATATATATATATATATATATATATATATATATATATATATATGTGTGTGTGTGTGTGTGTGTGTGTGTGTGTGTGTGTGTGTGTGTTGTATTATTGTATTGTATTGCATTACACTTTTTCATCCCGACAGATTTCTCTGTGTGAAATTCGGGCTGCCCTCCCCAAGGAGAGTGCGTCGCTACATTGAGAGCGCCACCCTTTTTAATTTTTTTCCTTCCTGCAGCTTTTAATTTGTTTTCCTATCGAAATGTATTTTTCCACAGAATTTTGCGTGGGTTCGTTTACGTGCGCTAAACACATGCAGCACAGGGAACCTGGATTTTATCGTCTTATCCGAATGACTGTATATATATATATATATATATATATATATATATATATATATATATATATATATATATATATATATAGTTATCGGGTGTCCCCAAAAAATTGAACCGCTTTTGACAAGTATTTTCTCAGTGATAGAGAAGCCTTCTTCTTCTGCGTTCACTCGTATGCACACGAGTGGGCTTTTACGTCTATGACCGTTTTTACCCCGCCATGTAGGCAGCCATACTCCGTTTTCGGGGGTGTGCATGCTGGGTATGTTCTTGTGTCCATAACCCACCGAACGCTGACATGGATTATAGGATCTTTAACGTGCGTATTTGATCTTCTGCTTGCATATACACACGAAGGGGGTTCAGGCACTAGCAGGTCTGCACATATGTTGACCTGGGAGATCGTAAAAATCTCCACCCTTTACCCACCAGGCGCCGTCACCGTGATTCGAACCCGGGACCCTCAGATTGACAGTCCAACGCTTTAACCACTCGGCTATTGCGCCCGTCGATAGAGAAACCGAATTCATTCAAAATTTTCACACAGTAATCTTCGGACATCGTCAACAAGTCTGCAAAATATCTAAAAGTTCGGACGCACAGTATGCGAGTATTGTCAAATTCAAAACAGCATGTCAAAAAATCCAATATCGAGCTGTGCAATGTAACCTTCATCATGTTCATGCCAGCTGCCATGTGCTGGCATCTGTCAATCAGTGTCAGTCTAAAAATAGCCTGTCTGGGTGTCAAGTCTATTGATTTTTTGATTTTTTTAATTGTCGTCTGTATCCGAGATCAGTTTTGTCAAAAGTTTCAGTTTGGAAGGATCAACCATGCCTTTGAGTGAAAGAAGAAGGAAGGATCGTAAAGGAATTTCCAGGCAAGAGGTGGAAGCCATGTCACTGTAAACAGACCTATCGCTAAAATACGCACTACAGGGTCAGTAGCACGTAAAATTGGCAGTGGGAGACCCAAGACTGCATTTTCGGAGGAGAACAATGACCGTGTCGAGGAACTGATTCAATCCCAGGAGGAGAACCCAGGGACCCACAAATCTCTCAGAGAAGTTGCAAGCGATTTACAAGTGAGCAAGTCTTCTGTGCAAAGAATGGCGAAAGAACTGGAGCTGAAGCCCTTCAAGAGGATACGAGTATCAAGAAGGGACCAAAATGTTAGAGGAAAAGAAAAACTCGCTGCCGTAACTCGAATGACCGCTGCTCGGCCACTGATGTGAAAAGGATCATTTTCACAGACGAGAAAGGCGTTAGAGATAGCTAAAAATCGCCAAAACGATCGCGCTGATGGGAAATAGAAACGAGAAATTCAGTCATCTCACCTCTTATCATGAGACTTCTAGATTTTCAAAAAAAGATAATGGTTTCAGTTGAAGCATCCTAGAAAGGAAAAGCAAACACTCATTTTTATTGACTCTGAAAAGCCAAGGTTTATTTTTAAATATACATTATGTTATCTTCTCCCGGATTGTGGGCGTCTTTATCCTAGAAACAATTACGTATTTCAGCAAGATGGGGCTCCTTCACACACAAGTAGGGTAACCCAGGCCCATCTGGAGGAGGATACACCAGAATTCACCAAGAAGGATGAATGACCTCCACAAAGTCCTGACTGTAACCAAATGGATTATGCCATATGGGACTCTCTGAAGGAGAAAGTTTACCGGGGAGTGAGAGACAAATTGAGGGGTAAGCAGGCGTTAAAGGACAGGATAATTACGTCATGGGGGGAGATATCGGTGGAAGAAATACGTAAAAGGCATTTCTGCTTCGAAGAAACGGCTTCGTTTAGTCGTGGAGGAAAAGGAAGGCCATATTGAGCATAAACTGAAATAAGTGAGTTTTTCTCTGATATTGGATTTTTTGACATGCTGTTTTGAATTTAACAATACTCGTATAATCTGCGTCCAAACTTTTATGTGTTTTGCAGACTTGTTGATGATACCCTTAGGTTACTGAGTGAAATTTTTCAATGAATTCGGTTTCTCTATCACTGAGAAAATACTTGTCAAAAAGCGGTTCACTTTTTCGGGGACACCCGATATATATGAAAGAAGTTACACAACAAAATAATGCGGCCACCATCAAGAAACATGTCAAGACATTAGTATACTTACTTAGTGCCTGTACTCTTACATTTCTTTCCATATCATAAATAACTCCGCATCAGATAAGTATGCAATACCGCGACGCTTCAAAAACCCACGCAGCTGGACAGACTACTGACTGAACACTAAAAAATGTATTTATTTCATTTATGTGTATGTCAGTTAACGAGGGAATCAAAAAAATCATTATGGTTTCGAAAAAGGAAAGAAAAAAATTCGCGGCGTGATCAAGTAGTGCGGAGTTGTCAGGTCAACTGTGCTGCGTTTTACTATTCATTTATCTGTTTATTTACTTATTTTCCAGCTGAAAGTGATCCTTCTCGCATGCCTCCTCGTGGGCACCACATTCGCCGGCTTCGTGCGCCGTGGTGGCTACGGTAGTGGCTACGGTGGCTATGGAGGCAGAGGCGTCGGCGGTTACGGTCTCGGCTATGGAGGCAGGGGCTATGGGGGCTATGGTCTGGGTCGCGGTCTGGGCTACGGATACGGAGGCAGGGGCTACGGTAGCTATGGAGGCTACGGCAGCGGACTGGTGGGTCGCGGTCTAGGCAATGGTGGCTACGGATACGGAGGCAGGGGCTATGGTGGCTATGGAGGCTACGGCTATGGTGGTGCTCCTTATGGTGCTGGCTACGGCTATGGCAAGGTATGATTATAAGTTCGACAGTATTGTACACCGTTGACAGCAGATTATAATTATTTTTTCAGTGTCCCTTGTCCTTTGTGAGCGAGAAGAGGGAAGAGTGTGAGAGAAGGGTGAGGGGGCGGAGATGTGAGAGCTGATAAAATCATGTGCACTTTTCATAGGGACGTATCATCTTTCATATAATTAGCAATTTGGCTATAGCACTTAGTTGAGTACTTATTCCATTGTACTGTACTGTATCGCACTATACTGTATTATATTGCATTGTGTTCTATTGCAATGTATTGCACTGTGCTGAAATGCACTGTATTTTTTTGTTCAAACATAAGAAAGTAAAACAACTGAATGCAAAATATAATTTTAAACATGCTTCTGTCTATATTAACGGAGAAAGGTTTATGTCTCTGTGTTTCTGTCTCTCCGCGTTAAAGTCACAGAAATTGTTTGGGGAAAAGGACATCCAGCCAGACAACTCAAAGGACATCCAGCCACGTCAATAAACCCAGCGTCTTTGTTTTTCTCTTTGTTCAAGGGCAACGGGTACGTTGGAACCTACAGAGGAGCTGGCTACGGCAAGGGCCTCGGTGGATTTGGCTTTGGTGGTTTGGGTAACGGCTATGGCGGCTACGGCGGCTATGGTCTTGGCTACAACAAGCACTGAATAGCCCGCTAGCTTATGTACTGACAACAGCAGGCCTGTTGGACATTAAACGGTAGCTGTCAACTTTACTTTGGAGCCTTCTCTGTTAGCATTGTATGATCTGTTTGTTTTTAGATGTCTTTCTCTTTTATTACATTCCTCGCTCTCCCTTTCTCTCTTCCTCTTTCACCACCGCTTTCGGGCGTATGTTCGTACGTGTGCGTTGTATGATGGTTATGTATGTATGTATGTATGTGTGTTTACACACACACACACACACACTGTAGATGGTAGATTTCCAATTGCAACAAACACAGGTAGGGCAGTGTGTGTGCGTGCGTGCGTGCGTGCGTGCGTGCGTGTGTGTGTGTGTGTGTGTGTGTGTGTGTGTGACTTTCGGCAACCTAATGCAACTGCACTACCTGTATTTGTTGCAATTAGAAATCTACTATTATGTAAGACTGAGAACAATCTAACCAGAATGAGACATGGGACACCACATCCAAGCAGAAGACTCACCAATCAAAGACACTTGAACAAGAAAACATCAGCTGTCCTCTTTGCTCTAAATAACCAACCAACAAACAAACAAAAAAAGAGAAGAAAACAAAGATCAATGCTCCAATAGCCTTGCATGACCATCTGGGCAGTGAATTCATACCCAACGTATCAAGGACGGCTGGGCCCAGTTCTCTCCTTTCTCCATTCTGACCATCCCCAGCTACGTCAAGTAGCCATTCACATCAGGGAGGAGTGGAGAAAATGGGAGTAAAGTGCCTTTCCCAAGGACCCGTACAACACCAAGCTGACACAGAGGATCGAACCCTGGTCTCTGGATCACAAGTCAAACGCCTTACTGAATCTGCCACAGCGCCTCCATACAAAACACTGTCACGCAGTGGCGAAAAAATGGGTCAAACTGACCTGTAGGTGGTAGCTGGTCCTTTGGTGAAGAAATTTCCCCACGTTTCGGGCCCTAGGCCCTTCTTCATGGGGAGGAAAGTAAAGAATGGAGAA
>NC_134882.1:49006716-49039216 GCF_041734735.1 Babylonia areolata | reverse complement strand
CCAGGCACTCCATGGCAGTGTTGTACACCGTCTCATGCAGTGCGCCCCATGCTGCCTCCACATTCTGGTTTTCCAGCACGGTGGACTCAAGGCGTTCCTCCAGGGTATCAGCAAAGCTCTGCTTGATGTTGCCTAGCTCCAGCTTGTTGACATTCAGGCGTTTGAGTGCTTTCATGCCCTGAGGCCGTCTCTTGGGCTGGATGCGGAGGTTGAGCTTGGAGACGATAAGGCGGTGGTCTGTCCAGCACTCGGCGCCGCACATGGCCCTCGTGACTCGTACGTCCTGCCTGTCCCTCTTCCTGACGATGACAAAGTCGATGAGATGCCAATGCCCAGAGCGAGGATGCATCCACGACGTCCTGTTACGGGTAGGGAGGCAGAAGATGGTGTTTGTGATAAGAAGGTCGTGCTCGGCACATGTCTGGAGAAGTAGTTGGCCATTGCTGTTACAGTTACCAACCCCATGCTTCCCAATCACGCCTTCCCAGGAGGTGCTGTCACAACCAACTCTCGCGTTAAAGTCACCAAGAATGATGAGCTTGTCTGCGTTGGGAACAGTGGTGATGACAGCGTTCAGGTCCTCGTAGAACTTGTCCTTGATCTCGTCCGGGTTGGTCATGGTGGGCGCGTAGGCGCTGACAATGGTGGTAAACTTCTTCCCGTTGCATATAGGGAGTTTCATCGTCATCAGGCGATCGTTCACTCCTTTCGGGGGGCCAGCCAGCTTGCCAACGAGGGTTGTCTTCACTGCAAAGCCAACTCCAGCCTAACGTCTCTCTTCAGGTCCGTGACCACTCCACAGAGTTCGCCTTCTTCTGCCTGTCTGGTCTCACTTAAGGCAGCGATGTCGATGTTGTACCTGGCTAATTCACTCGCAATGAGCGCTGTGCGTACGCACGTTCCATGTGGCAATGGTCAATGGGGTGCTCCTTGTTTTTTTCTTTCTTTCCTTTGTGTGTCGACCGCTTGAGTAGGGTCTCCGTCAGCCGCGGTATGCTGACTAGGGTGGTGTGGAGCAGGCAATGTTTAGGGCACCTTTTATAGCCCCTTCCTCATGCCATGGAGGTGAGCAGTGCTGTCCTGAAGAGGGCTGCTCAGTCGCTCAGGGGGCTGCCGATCTCCACCGCTGCTCCAGTCGGTGAAAAACGACCCTATGGCCTGAACCGCCTGTGTGCAGGTCCGCGGCTACGACTGCCAGTGTACCCACACCTGTCGCTTCGTCTTTCGCCTGTCGCCACAGGGCTTGGGGAAAATGATGGCATGGGATGAAGGATGACTGATGACTTGCGCGATGACTTTGTTTATAGTGAGGAGGAGTTGCGCACCGTCGACCTCACTCTCTTGTCCGAGACCCTCTGTATCCAGTGGCAAGACGAGGTCAAGACGACTGGAGATGGAAACGGATGCAGTGGATGACCAGGATGTCCTATCTGCCTCATCCTGCCCTCAGCACTCCACAGTGCTCTGCTGCAACCGCCTTCCTCTCCATTGAACCATGAAGGTTTCTTCCGCAGAGTTCGCCGGATCCAGTCTTGACATGCTTGGGTAGACAAGCCCTAACACCGTGGGTTTAAAACCCGTCAGCTACCCTCACCTAGTTTAGCCAGCCTGTCAAAGCCGTTGCCCGGGGGTTGGGCGCTGCCGCATGCTAGCAGCTTCTGGTAGTGGTGTAGACCGGCACTGAATAAAGAATAAATAGAGAACAGAAAAATGAGTGAGTGAATCAATGAATGTTCTTCAATGAGGAAAGTGAATTAATCATATATGGTTTCTGACACCCTGCTGCCCCCACCCCCTACCCTGGGGGGTAAAGGGTCAACATATGTGCAGACCTGCTAGTGCCTGTACACTCTTCGAGTGTATACGCACGCAGAAGGCCACATACGTACGTTAACTATCCTGTAATCCATGTCAGCGTTCGGTGGGCTATTGAAACAAGAATATAGCCAGCATGCATCCCCCCACCCCACACTCCCCCCTCATCCTCCCCTGCCCCCCACCAAAAAAATAATAAAATAAAAAATAAAATAAACGTAAAAAAACAAACAAACGAACCCCCCCAAAAAACAACAACCGAGTATAGCTGCCTACATGGCGGGGTAAATAAACAAAACGGTCATACACGTAAAATGTTACATGTCTGTCTGAGTGTGAATGTGTGCGTGCCTGAAATCTGATCGAATGACACAGGAAACGAATGATGAGCGCCCAATAGCTGCCGTCAGTCTGCTCCACCCAGGCAGGTAACCATTGTGCAAATTACCCCGAACTTGTAAAGCGCTTTGAGCTTGGTCTCGGACCGACGACAGACGTTACATAAGTATACTGATCATTTATTCATCCATCCATTCATTCATTATTCATTCATTCAATTCGTCTGTCTTCGAGCACGATCCTCACTGATGATTGCTTCCTTGTTTATATCAGCGGCAGAAATATCCTGTGTTGCCATTGTCTTAAAATCCTGCGTCACTTCAGTGAACTAGGAAGTTCAACAGGGTTCGCTCCCATTGGTCACTGCCACGTATACTATTATCTGGAACACGAAAGTTGCGTCCCCACACCACCCTCACATGATCGCGAAGTACTTTCAGTTCGCTTCTGTGACAGTTGCGCAATGCAGATCACGGCCTAAGCTGCTTCAGTTTTCTGTCTTGACAGTTCTCTGAGGATGGCGATACAGGAGTTAACTGTGATTTGTTTACTGCTGCTTTTTCTGCCTTATCACCATGCCGCTCAAAAGGAAGGTAACAACGTGATGGTTGCTTGCCTGCTTGATTGGTTGGTTGGTTGGTTGAAACATTAGTAGGCTAGCTGCTTTTGTTCTTCCCATTTTATCATAATGCTGAAGAAATTACTGAAAATATAAGAAAGTCCTAATGAGTTTTTTAATGACTGATTTGAATATGAAATAACTGGTCTGATGACAATTCTTTCCCTGAAATTTCGACTCGGTAATATTAATGAGTGTAAAAAAGAAAAAAAAAAAAAAAAAAAAAAAAGGAAAAGAAAAAACCACCAAAGGACCTAATGTGGAGGCTTATATACTGCGGTTCCCTGCTTTCAAGAGCAGGCTCACTGTGCTTTACAGTTAAAAATCAACAAAAACAGATATGCAACATTGTGAAATATAATAGTAAGAAAAAAAAAGAGATACAACGATTCATCACCCACATATCATTCACGGCACAAAATATGGCACATCGCACACACACACACACACACACACACACACACACAACTCGAGTAAAATAAAACATCACAGACAGTTCGCATAAAAGTAACCAATTTAAAATATACCATAAACATACGAACATTCAATCACACCTCCCCACTCAGCCACGCCACGCAAAAAAAAAACAAACAAAAAAACAAAAGCAAAAAAAAAACCAGAACAAAAAAACCCAACCCCCCCCCCAAAAAAAAACAAAAAACAAAAACAACAACAACAACAAAAACAAAAAAACAACAACAAACAAACAAACAACAAATAAACAAAAACAATATCTAACATCAACGTCATTACTCGTGATCACACCAGGGAAAGCACCAGAAGTTAAATTTTGAATAGGTTGTTAACAACATGAATACAAAGACTAACGACAGTAATGCAATGGAACACAAAACATATATTTGACTTGTTCAAAGTTTGATCCACTGGAAGGTCAGATGCATTGTCTACTTACAGTTTGAGCTATTTCATGCTTCTTCTTTCTTCCTTTTCGCCCTGAATTCTGTCATTGGACGCCGGACTGGATAACTGTTCGCTCGATTCCTCCAGCTCTGTGGGTTGTGTGTCAAAATGGGTCTCTGCAACTGGTTTCTCCGTCCATTTTGCAATGCTGTCAGTCCATCGCTTTTTCCTGCCTCCCCGTTCGTCTCTTTCTCTCAGCGGTTCCCAGGAGGACTGTTTGTTGTTGAACCAGTGTACTATTTGTTTCTCAGTTGGTCCATTGCGCTGGTTGAAGATTTGGGTTCTTGTTCATGGGTGATATATTCGCGTTTCTTCTTCTCCTTTTCACAGGCGGATCTGTGCACAATGTGTACAAAGAACTTCAAATGTTACTTGTTCATCTACTTATTGATTCTTACGTGTAAGATTGTTCATAACGCATGCCAACAAAATTTTAAATTGTTATTTTGTTTCCAGCGTAAATCAGACAGAGCTATTGTCCCAAAGCCTAGAACTGATTTATTTAAGATGAGTCTCTCATTTTATGGAAGCATAGAATAGAATATACTTCCAAAGACATGTCGTCAAATTCCAGCCATATCTCTCTTTATGTCTATCATAAAATAATATTTCTGTCCGATACTTTTGATAACCTACTCGCGGTCTTTTGCAAATGCACGCTGTACTCAGTTCATAAGCTGCCATGCCATGATGAATGAAAAATTGAATGTGTGTGCGATCGTGCTAGCAAATGAACAGTAAGTGGGCGCGCGCGCACGTGTGTGTGCTTGAGTGTGTGGGCGTGAATGTGTACGTATGTCTTTTTCGCTTGTTTTATAACATGTGCGCGCGCGCGCGTGTGTGTGTGTGTGTACGTACGTACGTGATGATGTACCAATTGTTCTTTTCATTGCTTTGTTACTTTTAATTGACTATTCCAATTACTATTCTCATTTGTCGTTCTTATTATCTTATTTTATTTCATTTTATTTCTTTATTTTCATGTTTTTTGTGTCGTTCTTTACTTTTATGTTTTGTGTCAAATGGACAGAATTGTAAAAAGGCCTTTACGGCGCCTAATTCTTTACCCAAAAAAGATTCAGTCAATCAATCAATCTTCTTCTTCTTCCTCTTCTTGTTCTTCCTCCTCCTCCTCCTTCTTCACTGTAATATGTAAAGCTAACCCAGTAAACTGGGCAAAACAACAAACAAACAAACAAACAAATCCCACGTGGACCGGTGCTCTGGATGAAAAACAAAAACAAAAAACAAAACAAACAACAAGAGAGGCAAGGCCTTCAAGAGTGGCATGCACTTACTACAACAATTGAATCAAAACACACAAAAAATCAATTGCAAAACAAAAGTCCTGAGCATCTCCCAACATAGAAAATATAGACCACACAAAGTTGTGTTGGATTTCACATTGTTTATTTATTTATTTTTTTCACTTTTTTTTCAAAATCATAGTCACAAAGGAAAAAAAAAACATTGCTAACTCACACTTGCTTTTGTTTAAATGAAAGAGGAAATGCACCTAAGTGTGACCAACATACAGACACACACCGACACACGCAAGATATGTAATAAAGTTGTTACATTTTATACATGTATAATTATATAAGATGTAACTGAACTTTTTGTTAAACTATTATGTAATGCATTATAAGCTTAATCATAGAGAAAACAATTAATATAATGTGAAAAAACTCAATATGGGTATTAACAATGTGCCTGTGTGCTTTATGATTACAATTAGTATTAGAAAAAATTACATTCACAACACATTTTCATCATATTACAGATTTTTGTGATAACCATGATTCAGTAAGACCCAACACACACACACACACACACACACACACATATATATATATATATATATATATATAATGACTTCATAATCTAGACCATTTTTTAAAACAGACACTCTTTTTCTGATGTAAACTTCAAAGTCATACATACATGTATTTAAGTATGCAGCTGCATTACATGCTCACACATGAAAATAAAAATTCAAATGTTAAATATAGGTCAGTTGCATTTTATACGTGTATTTATATAAATACATAAGATGTAACTGAACAGTGATCTTTTTACTATGTATGAAAAACAAAAACTGTTAATTACATAATTATAACATATAATTGTTGAGAAAAAGTGTAATACAGTGTGAAAAAATAAATATAGATATTAACAATGTGCATGCCTATGTGTTTCAAATGATTGTTCAAACTCAAATTTGCTTTAAAAATAAATATAGATATTAACAATGTGCACGGCTATTTGTTTCAAATGATTGTTCAAACTCAAATTTGCTTAAGTTTAAGTGAAAAGGATTCAACTTCATATAAGAAATAAAGTTCAGTTACATTCCATACACAAGATGCATGGTTCAACCCCCCCCCCCCCCCCCCCCCCCCCCCCCCCCCCCCCCCGGAATGGATCAGTCAGGCCTGGATCTGTTTCCCAGCAGTCTGAAATCAGTTATGTAAACTGCTATTAGTCATACTATATTATTGTTACAGAACCTCACACACACACACACACACACACACACACACACACACACACACACACACACACACACACACACACACATGTGAGCACAACAAACAACTCTTTCATTTAATAAATATTTATGTATTCTCGTGTATAAAGATCTCTCTCTCTCTCTCTCTCTCTCTGGACTCTGAACTTTGTTCACATGGGTGGCAGTAGCACAATTTCAGAGCTCCGACAAAAAAGATTAATTTTTGATAATTAACAGAACTTCTGACGCTTGTTGACAATGCCAGTTGGCATTCAAGACCATCGACTGGCCATTGGTACTTTTGTGCCAAGTTTGATCAAACTTTTGAAGAGGAAAGCGGCGATTTTTGCAAAACGCATTCGGGGATTCAAGATCTTCAACTTTGCTGGCCATTTTGCTGTGACCACCCTGTTCGCCTTTCTCGTGATTTCGGGCGTTGAACTCAACCCTGGCCCAGTGAGCGGACAGAGCGCAAGCAACAACACTGCAGAACACAGCCAGTCAACACGGGGAATAGACACGGACACAGAGCAGTCATCTGTACAACAGCTGATCAGGTCAGTGCAGTCTCTCACCGAGTCAGTGAAAAGAATTGAAGATAGACTTGAAACGAACCAGAATGTACTGTCGTCAAAAATAGCTGACGTAGAAACCCATCTTAACCACCGTTTTGATGAATTGTCTGAACAACAGAAAATACTAACAGATGACGTGGATGCTATGTTTGTACACTACGAAAATCTACAGGAAAATCAAGATACGCTCGAAAATCTTGTTGAGAACTTGGAAGAAAAAATCGACAAGTTGGAAAACCATTCCAGACGAAACAATTTAATCTTCGGTGGCCTGTTGAACGGTGGAAAGGAATCGTGGGAACAGTGTGAAGAAAAGGTGCGCTCTGTCATGAGGGATAAAATGAAAATCACCACAGACATCGGGATCGAAAGAGCACACCCCCATGGAAAATCATCTGTCATCGTCAAGTTCCTATCTTTCAAGGACCGAGAGCTTGTGATGTCCAGGGCAGGGTGTTTGAAAGGAAATGATCCCCCTCTCTTTGTGAGAGAAGACGTGTCAGAGAAAGTCCGGAACAAACAGAAAGGTCTGCTGTCACTGAGAAAAGAAATGAGGGACAACAACAAGAGGGCAGTAATCAGACACGACAAGCTTCGGACTGATGATGGCGTGTTCACATTTGATCTGAAGAAAAACGAAATCGTGAAACTTGGCAGCGACACGCCTCACTTTCAAGGCGGAAGATTTCCATCCGTTCCCCGGGGAGATAGCAAAGACGCAGCCAAGGCAGCATCGTCAGGGAAGAAAGATGGGTCTTGCATCTCCGACACAAGGTGCGGCCACTCGAGCTCTACAGAGGACAACACAGCAGCAGACCAACTCACGACCCAGGACCAGGCGGACAACAGGCTGTACTCAACCGTGGTGAGGCAGGACAGCCGTAGCGGACAGAGAGGACCGCACCGACAGCCGTCGTCACGACCAGGGACTGACCGCAGTGACGCCCGGGCCCCACGAGGTAGAGGGGGATTCCGAGTCCAGCCCCCCTCACTGCAGCGCAACAGGCAGAAGTCATCGGTCTCTCACTCCAGGGGGAGTCAGGGCAGTGAGGGTGGTTCCAGTCAGTCAGCATCACAGCAATAGGGAAGTGGCCGGTGCTCACAGACAGACCGTGAAGGCAGGAGACTAAAGGTGGGAACATGGAACGTGGAGGGGTTGCTTCAGCGTCTTGACTCTTTTGATTTTGTTGACTTCCTTAAAACTTTTGACATTTTCTGCCTCACTGAAACTTTTGTAGATTTTAATTTTCAATCAGATAAATTTTCTGACTACATTTGTGTGACTTCTTTTGCAAGAAAATTAACTCAAAGGGGAAGAAAATCGGGCGGTGTAGTAGTGGGATATAAAAATGAACTGAGGGAGCAGATCAAAGTAGTGGAATTAGAGTATGATAATCTGATTTGTCTACAGTTAGACAGGACTGTTTTAGGCACACTCAAAGATATATTTTTCATTGGAACCTACGTAACACCTAGTGATTCGAGTGTGTATAATTTGTTACAACATGGCTACGGAATTGAACCTCTGGAACACTGTATCAATACTCTGTATGAAACATTTGAAGATTTCTACGTATTCATTTGTGGTGATCTGAACGCACGAACAGCCAGTCTGAATGGTTTGGCTGAAGTAGGTTTTGACCCACTATATCAAGAAGATGAAGTGTATGTGACACGAAGCTCACAAGACTTAACAGTGAATCTGTTTGGATCACAACTGATTGAGTTGTGTAACATGTTCCATTGCTCTGTTATAAATGGAATGTGTGATAAAGGTTTTGATGATGGGTGTACATATATCTGCAGTACGGGAAGTAGTGTCATCGACTACTTCGTTACGTCAAATGAGTTGCTTGATTTGGTTCTATCCTTTGAGATAATCGATAGGGTTGATTCTACCCATTTACCAATTTCAGTTATGCTGGGCAACGATAACACTAATGTAAGTATGGATAGTAGGGAAGATAGGCAAGGTATCTGGAGAGAAAAGCTGTGCTGGACAAGGGAGAAGGAAGGGGAGTTCTTAGCTAACTTTTCTTCTCCACAGTCAGAAGCGGATCTTTGCCATGCTTTCGAAGAGATTGAGAGAGATACTGAATCAGCTTTGACCAAATTTGTTGACTGCCTTCTTAATGCTGCCAGTTGTATGAAAAAGCAAGTTAGGATTGATTCTGGTCATGTAAAAAAAGAAGCCCCTTGGTTTGATAAAGAGTGCAAAGAAGCGAAGCAAAAAACACGTAAACGTTTAAGCACATTCAGAAAATCAAAGGAAACATACGGTAGAAAGGTAAGCCAAAGTAATTCACAGAGACAATGGGATATAGCCATAGGAAATTCTGATCGATGTGATGAAGACATAACTATAGAAGATAAACGATTGGCCTTTGTAAAGGCAAGAAAGGAATACCGACAACTAATACGGGCAAAGAAAAGTTCGTATAAGAAAGAAAAAGCGCAAAGACTAAACAACTCTACTCATGATGCTAAGTCGTTTTGGTCAGAGGTGAGATCGAATACGTGCAGAGGTAAACAGAAAACAAGTGAAAAGATAACTTTAGATCAGTGGTATGAGCATTTTAAATCTGTGTTCAGGACAGAAGAGGGGGTAAATAATGGAGCAGAGTATGATAGTGTAGTGGATCATGATATAGCTGAAGAATTAAACATTCCAATTTCAGAGGAAGAAGTACATCAGGCCATAGCTGGGCTGAAAAACGGAAAAGCATGTGGTTATGATGGGGTAACTGCCGAAATGCTTAAAACTGTAGCAACAAAATCAGTCCCTTTCTTGTGTCGTCTTTTCAATCAGATTTTCAGCAATGGTGAGTTCCCAGAACAATGGAGTTACTCGATAATCATACCCATTTTTAAGAAAGGCAATCCAGATTTACCTGATAATTACAGAGGAATTTCCTTGTTAAGTGTGGTCAGTAAGATTTATACGAGTATACTTAAAAGAAGACTTACTAAATGGATGGATGACAATGGAAAAGTTGTTGAAGAGCAGGCAGGCTTCAGAAAATCATATTCAACGATTGATCATATCTATACCTTATCATCTATTGTAGAGAAATGTTTTAGTAGAAAAGGCGAAAAATTGTATGTAGCTTTTATAGATCTGAGAAAGGCTTTCGATTCAGTCCATCATGCTTCCTTGTTTGCAACTTTGTTGAGAGCAGGATTATCTGGCCCATTTTTTAATGCTTTAAGAGCTATGTATTCTTCAGTTTCATCATGTATTCGTGTGAATGAGGAAATGACTGATCTTTTTGGTTGTCCTTTAGGTGTTAAGCAGGGGTGCATTTTGAGTCCTACACTCTTCTCCTTATTCATAAACGAAATAGCCGTAGCTCTAGAAGAGGTAGGAAAACATGGAATACAACTTCAGCCAGGTCTGATCGAACTGTTCCTTTTATTGTTCGCAGATGATTTAGCTCTTTTATCAAGGACACCCTGGGGTCTGCAGAACCAGTTAAACCATCTTAGTGCATTATGTAAAGAAAGGTTTTTGAAAATAAACGCAGAAAAATCCAAAGTTATGGTATTCAGAAAGGGGGGTTACCTAGGGAAAAATGAGAAATGGTTCTTGGATGGTGCTGATCTAGAAGTGGTTAACAGTTACACTTACCTGGGATACACGTTCACGACAATGTTGAGTAATGTGCAGGGAGTGCGATCCCTCGTAACGAAAGGAAAGAAAGCTGTATATGACTGTGCCCGTGTCCTCCGAAATCTCAATGAGATGACGAGGCAGTGCTTCTTCAAAATTTTTGATGCCCAGGTTCAGCCGATTTTATTATATGGGTCAGAAATGTGGGGTCTAGAGGAAATAGACTCAATTGAAAAGGTACACACCCATGCATGCAAAAGATTCTTAAATGTTTCAGCAAAGACACCAAATAAATGTGTATATGGAGAGCTGGGGAGATATCCGTTACGCGTAAATTCATGCATGAGAGCAGTAAAGTACTGGTTAAAATTATTACATATGAATATTAGCAGACTGCCCAAACAAGCTTATCTAATGCAAGTTAATATGGAGGAAAACGGAAAATTGTGTTGGGCATCGAAACTCAGAGACATACTCCAGAAATGTGGTTTTGCTTTTGTTTGGCTGAACAAAGGTGTTGGGAATGAACGATCTTTCCTCTCGCTGTTAAGAGATCGACTCGTTGCAAACTTTATTGACGACTGGACAACAGCAATTAACACCAGCGAGAGATTTTCGCTGTATTCAACTTTCAAGTCAAATTTTTTCCCCGAACCTTACATAGATAATATTAGAAAAAAACGTTTTAGAGATATGATCGCAAAACTCAGAATGGGTGTTCTTCCTCTCAACGCAAACGCTTTTCGATTTGTTCAAGACAATACACAAAGGGTTTTATGTAGTTTTTGCAAAGATCAAATAGAAAATGAAGTACATTTTATTTGTATTTGTCCATGCTACAAAGAATTACGGTATCATTATTTTGGATCAAACACAATTAATGAAGAGCAGTTCAGTGATTTAATGCAATGCCCTGATGTAATGTCAATGCATAATCTAGCCCATTTTGTATTTTACGCTGAGAAAAAGCGTGACATATTGATGGAGCTAATCAAATGATTATTTGCTGTCCCTGTTCTAGACGAATATCCATACAATGCAGTGCAGGTGTGAGCCGCAGGCCACAACAATTCAAATGAAGGATGCATCGCACGCGCGTGCGCGCTGTGTGTGTGTGTGTGAGTGAGTGAGAGAGAGAGAGAGAGAGAGAGAGAGAGAGAGAGTGTGTGTGTGTGTGTGTGTGTGTGTGTGTGTGTGTGTGTGTGTGTGAGACTTATCCACTTGTCAGCGAAGTAAATTGTAGGTTTGTGTAATCAGAGTCCAAGCAAAATTGTAATGTACTAGAATACTGTCTGTTATTGTTGACTATGTTAGGAGCCTGATGACTTATGAACATTAAACCATCTGGAATCTGGAATCTGGAATCTCTCTCTCTCTCATGTGTGTGTGTGTGTGTGTGTGTGTGTGTGTGTGTGTGTGTGTGTGTGTGTGTGTGTGTGAGCGAGTTTGAAGAAATTCAATATCAAAGTTCAAATCCACAAGACATGTCATAGTATTCAGATCTATATTAAATTGTATGATATGAATAATATTGATTCAACCCACACATGTTCTGATCTTGATTATAAAGATTATGTCAAGTTGACAGGATCTGTTGTTCAGGATAGCTGTGTTTCAAAGGCGTGTGACACTGCCTGGTGTCGTTTTCGTAGTGCAGGCCCGGGGTAGTCTGCTGCTGATGCAGAAACTGAGCCAGTGGGGAGTTGTCAGATTGGTCAGTTTTGAGGGTGGATGGCTGACTGACTTCATCAGTGGTTGCTGTCTATGCCGTTGTTGTTCTTCTTCTTTCCCTTCTCTACCGCCTTCATGTGGTGTCGAACACAGTGTGTAACGAGCATCGTCTGCTACAAGCATGACTGACATCAGTCTCGGGGTAAATGACACCGCATTTTGCCATCTAATTTTATAGTTTTAAAGTTGATATGAAAATTGAGTATTTTGTTAAACTAATAACATGCAGAGCCAAGTACGAGTACTTCTAAACGTCGTATGAAGTGAAAAGGACTTCATTTTGAGAAAACTGAAGACTGGATATTTTTTCGTTTCATCAAGGGTATTAACTCTCATGGTTTATTATTTTTAACTGTGAATTCCGACTGATTTTGTTTATGTTTTTATGGCAGTTTGGGGCATAATCCAGTAAGTGATGAGACGTTCACAAATCTGTCTCTGAATAAATATTTAACGGTTTCCTTCTCCAACTTTCCATCACATGTTATCGTGTATTGTTGATTGAATATTGGATTGAACGGGCAGGTCAACTACTTGAAACAAAATGTCGCCCTTCGATGTTGCGAGCACGCGCTTTGAATATGTATAAATATGTGTGCGCAACTGATTTTTGCCCATGACCTTCAGGGCTCAGCTAATAGATCTATAAAGTCCACTCGTAGTATTGATTTTAGTATTTTTCCGAAAAAGACCACTTGGGCGAATGAACATAGTGAAAGCCCTGTACACTGAGAGTAAAACACACACTTTTTTATGTATTGAGTATAATTTTAAAATGTAATATTTAAGATGAGAAAGATCAGTTTATAGCAAATTAACCCACCTAGCATTAATTACATATTGATTTCCCCTTTTTACTATCTGCACCAAAGACTTGCAAAATAAATATAACTTCCATGCTTAGCAAAAGAAGTTCCTGTTTGAACAAAAAATGTTAAAAATAACTGCTCTTGTTGTTGTGTCAGAATATCAGATCAAAGTGCCAAGTTTACAGAATAGAAAAATATAAATATAACAGTAAATTCAGTTTGCATATAATTTGGCTTCTTTTAAAATATTTTTTGTGCCCATCCCAGAGGTGCAATATTGTTTTAAACAAGCTGACCGGAAAGAACTGAATTTTTCCTATTTTTATGCCAAATGTGGTGTCAACTGACAAAGTATTTGCAGAGAAAATGGCAATTTTAAAGTGTACCACGGACACACAGACACACACACACACACACACACACACACACACACACACACACACACACACACACAACCGAACACTGGGTTAAAACATAGACTCACTTTGTTTACACAAGTGAGTCAAAAACAACAACAACAACAAAAAACCTGGGATGTTCGCATCTCCAGCTGGGCTAGTCTGGCTACTGTAACACAGCCTCAGCCTTTGACACACTATTTTCCAATGGCTGAGAAGGGAGAATGGGGAGATGGACAAAAAGCCAGGAATTCAGTTGAGTTGGTGCTTCGCCCGGGCTTCGACAACTCAGTTAAAGGCAGCTGGGGAGTAGGAAGAGAAGGCAGAGGAGGGGATGGCATTCCAGATGCGGATAGTTGAGGGGGAGAAGGAATGCTTCTGAAAATCGGCAAGAGAGTATGGGACTGATAATTACTATATCGGGGATTTGGCTGGAGAGTACCCTCGGATGGTCGCAGGTCAGCGAAGCCCTTGTCAAGTTTGTACATCAAACATCGCCTTTGCACTTTTCCTGCCGCCCTGGAGAGGTTCCAGCCTGAACCCAGAGACGAATTTTAAGGCACTGGAGCTAGGGCTGAAGTCTGTGGAGACTGATGCAGATGCGTGGAGGGGGTGAGAGGCGGGGGTTTAGAATGACACTGGAGGTAGGGGGTGTATGGACGCTACGCAGGAACAGGCCGAGAACAGAAACGGACACCACCACCACCACTGCCAGCAGCGTCATTATACTCGCTCCAGCATCATCATCAAATATAGAAACAATGCTCAGTTTAGGTTTCCCCGACATTTCCGTAGTGAGTTCCTGTCAGGGTCATAGTGTCGGCGGAATCATGGAGCCTCTCACGTCACTAAAGGGACCTAACCACTGCCTCAGCTTGAGAGAAAGTGACTCACGACCCGCGAGCAATTGTTGAGACTGAAACGTCCATCGGGGGAAATTCTGGGACGTGCCCCCACCCCCACCCCCATGCTGTTTCGTACCCCCCTCCCCCCAACTTCCCCCCCCCACTCCCCCGTAACCCCGACTTCACCAAAGCACACGTCCCAAAACGTCCCACCCCCCACCCACCGTAACTTTGTTTTTCATTTTCTGGCGTGCCCGTGTGTGTGTGTGTGTGTGTGTGTGTGTGTGTGTGTGTGTGTGTGTGTGTGTGAATATGTAAATGCTTGTAGCTGAAGAAAAAGCAGCTGCTACTGTGTGGAACAAAACGCTAAATATAGACAGCTCCACTGGTTGATTCATCTATTATTTATCTACTCATTCAGTTATTCATGTATTCATTTATAAGATTTGTTTTAGTTTAGTTAAGTTTTTGGCATTTCATTTCCACTTCCTGTTCTCTTTGGACACTAAGTGTTTTGGGTGTGGGTCGGGGGGTAGGGGTGGGGCTTGTCAGCCTGTCTAAGAAAAACTCATTGTATCTTGAGAGAGAGAGAGAGAGAGAGAGAGAGAGAGAGAGAGAGAGAGAGGAAAAGTTAATTGAATGCTTTTAATGTAATGAGACTTTAATGTTTATAAACCATAAAACAATACATGCAATTGTCTATATTGCAAAATATTTGTTTTTGAAAGAATATAACTTTCTTTAAAAAGCCCCCTCCCACACCCACCCACCCAAAAAAAACAACAACAAAAAAACACACAAAAAACAGTTCACTGTCGTTTGAGAGATTCCAGGCCAGATGCTCACTCATTTTTATCGCGACAGTGATGGCTGTGATCAGCAGGGAAAACAGTGTGCCAGCACGTGGTGTCTTGTGAACGAAGCACGGCAGGCATCAGGTTGCTGGGCACCTCCAGAGTGACCCAGGATCTGCGAACTGCTGACACGAGGACTGTGGCGGACGAACCTGGGTGTGGCTGTGTCTGGGGCAGTTTGGGACGAGGGAGGGGTGTGGGGGTAACACGTGCACGTTTGGGGAGCAAAACAAAACGAAAAGACGTTTACAGACCAACCGAACAAAACGAAAACAAAACAACAAAATAATTTAAAAAAAATGTAAAAAATTTAAAAATTAAAAAAAAAGAAAGAAAGAAAAAGAAGTGTTCTAGACTCATGTGAAATAATCTAAAATATGGATATTTATTTAGAACATTGATACTGCTGTAAAGGATATGCCTTCAAGATGATGCGCAAGAAACTGCCTAAAACATTGTGCAGAAAACAATACACAATGGCAGATCAATACAAGAACAGTTCTTTATTGTCTGATTGGTGTTTTCCTGGATCGCTGCTGCCATTTTGTTTGATATTAGATCAACATTTATAATTTTTTTTTTTTATTGTGCAGAGCATCAAACTAAAAGGATGAAAGACAAATCTTATACATACCTGCAGATAGTAAGCTTGAGAAAGTGTGGACGGGAAGAGGGCTAGTGAGAGGTGGGAGGGGCTACTTTAGGAAGAGGTAGATTTTAAGGCCAGTGTTGAAACAGTTGAGCGCAGAAACATTAGGGAGCAAGAGGTAGATATCTCCAAGTCTTCTAATTAAAAGACTAACAAACTGATTATAGAATGAATCCCCGTTTTAGTGAGTGAGTGATTTGTTAAACTGACCTGCTTTTGTTTTCAGCCTGTGACTTGAACACAACAGCTCTCCAGGGTACAATCCATTCCCCCAACTTTCCCGGGAACTACTCCAACAACCAGGTCTGTGTGTATATCATCACAGCACCTCCCGGCTATCAGATTACACTGACCTTCACCGACTTGGACCTTGAACCTGCTCGGTCGTGCGTGTTTGACTTTGTAGAGGTGAATAGATATTTTCTTTTTCATTGTTGATTCAACTTTTCCCTCGAGCCTTGGCAAAATTGCCATTCACCAAATGTCATTATCTTACCGTTCATGTGATCAATCCTCCTCTTCCACCTCATCACAACCATCATCGTCACCATAGCCACTGGAATATCAATAGCCTATCCAACGTGTACAGAAGAATTTCAAATTTACACTATACGTCTTTATTGAAAATCAACTGGCTTGATATTGCGTATTCTCACAATTTTTGTCACATTCAAAATCTTTCTGAACATAAATTTGTCACTCATTGTGGAGTCAATGTAGACACCATCTTTTCTGAAAAACACGTTTATACACAGTATATATCGCTTTTGTGAAGTTGTTAATACCTACAGTTTCATTTGGTGGAATAAAACAAAATATACTACACAACATCTTTTTTCAGACACAGCCGAGGCTTTATCGCATTGTGATAGCAGAGCAAGTCCACACCATTATCATTCAATTTTAAACGAAAACAAAACATCTACACAATTATCAATAGGCCTATTATGTTCATGTTTTACTGAATCGTTGAAGATCTACAAATATAGAAAAAAAAAGTGATGAATCATGATAAGATTAATTTCCCTTACCTTGACAAGTGCAAATCAAAGAACTCAGTGCCTACTTATAAAATTACGGTTATCAAAAACGAAACAAAAGTTACTCTCTCACCCTCTGCTATACCCACGGACAATCTTGCTCTTGATCGTAAAAAAAAAAACCTCCATTATTTTTTTCCGCAATTGATATTTATTATCCCTCATAAATGTCCATTTGGCGTGACTGTTGTTAACAATTGTTTATACACCTTTCTTTTCCAGAAATTTCAGTATATTCATTTTTCTGTATCTGGTAAAGAAAAGGAGTATGCTAGTGATGTATTCAGTGTCCCCATAACAAAATCAGGTTTTATGGTCAGTGACAGTTACCTTTGGTAATCTGTAGCTACATACCCATCGTGAACGATGCCTCTTATGTATGGGCCAAATTGTGTTTAACTGATGTCCGTGTGTGTGTGTGTGTGTGTGTGTGTGTGTGTGTGTGTGTGTGTGTGTGTGCAGATTCGGGATGGCCGAGATGAAGATTCCCCTAGAATTGGCCCGCCTCTGTGCAACACGTCAGTCCCGGGTCCAGTGAGGACTTTTGGAAATCAGATGCGGATCAAGTTTGTCTCAGATTCATCAAATACCCGACGTGGCTTCAGAGCAACGTTTGTTTCAGGTTGATATAATCTCCTTGTTATCCAGTCTTTGTTGTTGATCTGTCTGTGCTCTCTCTGTCTCTATGTCTCTCAGTCTCTCTCTCTCTCTCTCTGTCTCTGTCATTCTTTCTTTATCTTTGTCTGTCTGTCTGTCTGTCTGTCTCCCTCGCTCTCTCCAAATTCTCTTTCAGGTTCTCATTCTCCTCTAGGTATGTAGTGTTATAACTATCAATTTATATTCCTGATCGTATAACCATTACTCAAGTCAGTTATAATGTGCAAATTGTACCGATATAATGATTTTGCCTTTGGCTTATTCCTTATACTGTTTTCTCTTCGAAGGTTGCCGGGATGGAAAAACAACAACAAAAAACGAAAAGCATTGTCTTGCCTAGTGTATAGAATAACCTCCAGAAAACAGAATTCAGTTTATTCAGTTCAGTTGATATAATTCTCTTCAGTGAAGTTGAGTTAAATGACCCATTGGCTGGAGTCTTAAAAGTCAAGTTATACAGGGTTGTTTATCATTATCATCATTATTATTATCATCGTCAGTTTCCTCTTCTTTGATTTATTTTACTTCATTTGTTTATATTACACCCTCATATGCTCATCGCACACCCCCTTCCAACCACCAGCCTCTCCACCTACCATCTCCGTCTGTCTGTCTGTCTGTTCTGTCTGTCTGTATGTCTCTCTGTCGTTATTTCACACGATCCCTCTCCTAAGATGTACATACATTTCAAGAAAGATAACTCTTACACTTCTTCTTCTGCGTTCCCTAGCCACGCTAGACTTTCAGTTCGGTTAGGACGGCAAAGTCCGCGGTCCGCCGCAGGGACCCCGCCGGTGCCCACAGTTTCTCCTGGAGATCCACCGAGCTGGGCCATGCCTGGTGTCTCAGAGCGTTGAAGGTGGGGCAGGACTGCAGGCTAAGGGAGGGGGTTTGTGGGCCTGTGCCACAAGGGCACTGGTCAGTATATGATATCTTCAGACGGAAGAGATGGGAGAGGAGCTGACAGTGTCCCGTTCACAGTCTGAAGATTGTGACATGTGGCGCTCTGTCCAGCTCATGGATGCCGTCTTTTTCGTCTTCCGGCCCGACGTCCTGACGTAGGCACCATGCTTTCCTGAGGCTGTTTTTCAGTATCGTCTTTGCCTCGCTGTAGGACACTGGGTGGGCTGGCTGCTCTAATTTGCTGCCTGCCTTGGATAGGCGGTCCGCCTCTTCATTGCCCCCTATGCCACAGTGGGAGGGGATCCACTGCAGCACCACAGCAGTTCTCTGTATGAGGAAATTCAGTTCTTGCCTGATGTTTCTTAAGATCTGCTCTCCTCCTAGCGCCTGGAGACTCTACAGGATAGATTTGTAGTCAGTCAGTGTGTCTCCCTGGCTGAAAGTCTGGGCTGCGAGTAGCAGACCACAGGCCTTAGCACGTGATAGACTGGGTGTCTATAGCCACTGACATGCTGATGGTTTTGCCTGATGTTTCTTAAGATCTGCTCTCCTCCTGGCGCCTGGAGACTCTGCAGGATAGACTTGCAGTCAGTCAGGAACACTGTGTTGGTGGGTAGTGTGTCTCCCTGGCTGAAAGTCTGGGCTGCGAATAGCAGACCACAGGCCGTAGCACGTGTAGATTGGGTGTCTATAGCCACTGACTTGCTGATGGTTTTGCCGTCAGGGAATCCAGTATACACTCCACTTCCTCCGTTCTTCACTCCCTCTTCAGCAGACCCATCTGCGTATGCTCTTGCCCTGGTACCGGGAGGGTATTTTGTGCTTAGTGCTTCCAGAGTCAGCGAATTTAGTTCAGCTGCTATGTGGTACTCCTTGCTCTCGACACCTGGGATGTTCAGCATGATGGCTGGGGTGTGTGCCTGTCAGTCCTCATAGTCTTGGAGGGATTCAGTTGGCTGGTTGGTTGCCGACAGAGGGTGGTGGTGTTTCCTCTCAAGAGCCTTATGTGGATTGGGCTCTATCGCTTTAGTCGTTTCTTTGTGTGGACTTTCAGTTTGGGGAGAAGGGGCCGTGAAGGGAGTATCTTCAGTTTTTGCATTTTGCCTCAGGAGTTGTTGTTTTTTATTTTAATTTATTATTATTATTATTATTATTATTATTATTATTATTATTATTATTATCATTATTATTATGTTGTCTCCTTTCTTCTAGTGAAAGGAGGCCTGTTGTTTTTTTATTTCCATTGCTGACACTGGAATGGTTTTCATGCCGCCTGTGATGAGTCTGAGGCCAGCATTCTGTGTCTTGGTCAGGCTGTCGAGGCTGGTCTTAGCAGCAGTTGACCAGGTATTGGCGGCATATTCCATGTGGTGTCTGACTGTTGCGTTACACACTATGTTTGGTATTTCTGTGTTGGCTCCCCATTTTGTTCCTGCCAGCTTCTTCATCAGGGCCATTTTCCTGAGACTTCTGCTGTGCATGGAGCTAATTTGAGGGGTCCAGGAGAACTTTCTCTTACACACATTTAGCTTCCCTCGCAACAATCTGCCGTTCTACACAACAGCTTTCCATTTATTCTTCATCTTCTTTCTTCAGGTGAACACCTTCATCTTTTTTGAAGATAACATCACACTTAAGAAGGGACACCCCGGAAAGCAACAACAGCAGCAACACATTTAGGTTTGGTGTTGGAATGTCTCTACCGAGAGTGCACAACTGCTGCACTGTCTGTGAGCACATTCCACTCCGGGATGGTTCTTGGAAGGAAGGAGTATTTGCGGTACTTCTTTCTGCAGGAGGGGACAGGGTAGGACTGGGAGTTGGTGTGGCGGGCTCGACGTCTACCAGGAACTGGGGACGGAGCGCACTGGCTGTCTATTGAGACCAGTTTGTTGTGGAACCTGTAGAAGTTTGTATGGTATGCCTTTTGTCTTCTACTCTGCAGTGTTGGCCATTCCAGGTTGGTCAACATGTCGTCTGCACTGGAGGTTCTTGTGTACCTTTGGCACACCCACCTTGCAGCTCGACCTTGGACAGCCTCATAGCTCATGATATGCTTGTTATGAGGGTCCCAGACTAGGACTGGTCGGACGAATGTCTCGTTAGCCCTGTCCTTCGCTTCCTTTGTATTTATCTTCAGGGTCCTCCTGAGAAACCCAGAGTTCTGCTTGCTCGGTTAGTGATGATGTGGATGTGAGGCTCCCAAGATATGTCCGCTTCAGGGGTGATGCCAAGGTACTTGGTGGTGGTAACCTCTTGCAGTGGTTGGTTGTGGAGAACTATGTCATGTTCCACTTCTATGTTATATTGTTTTGTCTGTAAAAGGCAGATCACAATACATCGCTTCCTAGTCTCGTTTAGTGTTGTAATCTGTGTCCGTTCTCCGTCCATTCGGTGAGTTGAGTGCTGTCCAAGTAGTAGTTCAGTTCATTTCATTTACTTAGGGAGGCGTCACTGAATTCGGACAAATCAATGTACACTACACAACATCTGCACGTGCTTAGTAGAATAGTGGTAGTAGTAGGAATAGTGGCAGAAGTGTTGGCACATGTTTTCCTTTCCGCTCCACTGTGTGACTAGCCTTGTTGTGAACACTGCTCATTCCGTCGTAAGGGGAAAGCAGTGTTAGCTGTAGTTCTGCGCAGAACTAAGGTGAAGAAAACAACAGAACAATATCGACAACAGCTTGGAACCAGTTAAACAACCGTAAGGCTTACTGAATTGTTCTGTTAACCCTGGCCAACGTACACTTAGGGAATAGGCCTCAAAGTCACGTCCCCGTGCAATTGTTAGTGACTGCCCCTTGGGACAGCAGTCCTGGAGTGAATTATCTCTGCTACACTATGTTTCACAACACACTGAATATTATGTTTGATTTTAAAAGCAGTTAAGAAAGCGCTAAACAACTAAGACAATTTACAAATCATGAATATTCCCACAGCCAACCTCCAGGCCCCCTTCATCCTCCTGGCCAGCAGTGTCCAATCAGATGGAGGCAGAATCATTCGTATTGACGTGGAGACCAGAAGCTACTGGCCTGTTCCCATGAAGGATACTTTGTTTCAGCCCATAGCTGTGGATTATGACCCTGTGGAACAGACCATCTACTGGACAGAGGTGAGCTATTGTATGCCTGCGCCGGAGGGTTACAGGAGTCAAAATGCATCCTCATATTCCTGTCAAAATGGTGAACACATTATATATATATATATACACTCTTTGTAAATTTTTGGGTTTTTTAGTGACGTTTTCTCGGAAAACTAGTGTGTGGAAAGCAATGGGGATGCAAGAGTTTTACAAAGGTTTCTTGGATGAGTATGTGTGTGTGTGTGTGTGTGTGTGTGTGTGTGTGTGTGTGTGTGTGTGGTGTATTTGTATAATTTCAGTCATACTTGCTGTCCTTTTTGGCTGACATTCTGAAATGATAAACAGAGGCGAGGTGTGGATAATGCAAGCTTCATCACAGCTTAACAGCAAGTGCTGGGGCACTCATCCTGATTTAAACTGGACGGTGCAAACCATCTTTGACTGGTGGTAAAGTGGTTTTGTAAAATTATGGTTGACTCTCTACCTCCTTTTCTTGCATGTTTTTTGTTCTCTGCAAAACATCTATTCAAATATATGAAAGGAGGATGGTGTGGGGAAACAGGTGGCAGGTGATAGGCGAATTGAAGTTATTTGAAATTTTCATTATTTTGAGTAGAGGTGAGGGGGAAGAAAGCAGATGAATTAGAATGAGGATGTGTCACTGTTTATTTGACAATGATAACATTCATTCTAAACTCCCTGACAAATAGAACGATCTCATGTTCTTACTGTAAAATTAGAATGATTTCTCCATCCGACACTAATGTGAAAGGTACATGACTAATATTAGCTTTGATAAGGTGCATTTATTTCCGTACTATGAATATAACAAAGATCCAGTGATGTTGAGCAAGGCATGGCCTGCATGATTACAGTTGTGAGTGTTTATATGTAACAGCTTGCTGTGAGTGTAAAGGTTCACTTGATACATCGTTGTATATATGGAGATTCATGTGAGTTGTTAAATGCACATGTAAATGAACACATGTGTTTCCTTCTGTGAGTGTGAGTCACGTCCGATGTGGTAAATTGCTGGGAGTTTTATGACCCTGCTTGGTGTGAATGTTAAAGCTCATGTGATGACTGCCTGAAAATGCAAGGACACAATGATCATATATGTTTGCTGTGGATGTACAAACTCGATATCATAACTATGCAGTTGTATTATTTGTTTTTCCCTGCTGTACTGTACTGTACACAGAAAATAACCAGTTGTGCTCTAACCAGGTGGGGCTACGCAAAGGCATCCGAGGGTCCGCTCTCAATGGAAGCGGCACACACTCAGTGCTCAGAACTGGCAAAGGTCAGTATCCATCATGTTCCTGTGATCTGACAAGTTATTTCTAATGAGAAGAATAATAGTTGCTGCTTTTGAACAGTTGGCGTATTGTCCTATTGTGGTTTTGTAATCAACAGAGCCAATGTATTTATATTACCTCAGACAAGGAGTATGCTTTCACTTTCATGTTTCTTTGTCTGTCAGTGGGATAGAATGTGCAAAATGTTAAGGCAGACTTTCCTTTAATTTTGTGGAAGTCGTGGCTGTAGGCCAAGGCCAAGTGATCAGATTTTTATAATGATTTGGATATCCAGGTCTTGGGAAGTTTTGAAGGATCCTTCACAATAATGAGAAAAAGCAAACTGTAATGGTTATTGTGATAATGAATGATGGATTTCCATGAAACTTTCAGGAATGGTGGGCCATCGGATAACGACAAATAAAGATCCTTGCTTTTTTTGCAAGATGCTTTTGAAGTTGTCAAAATTTTAGTTGTGTTCTCTTCAATGTGTATATATAAAGTATATGCATTTTTTGTTGAAAGACAAAATCAGAAATTATATTTTTCAAAAATAGGATTCCACGTTAAAAACGAAAAGAATGGAAACAATGCTTTTTTTAAAACATTGAAACAGTCAACATACATTCAGTGCTTCAGAAGAATGCATTTTTTTTCTAGAAAGGCTTACTTATGTCAACAATTTCTTTCTGACTTAATGCTATCTTCAGCTTCAGTTATGGATGGGCTGGCCGTGGATCCCCTGTCCAGACTGATCTTCTACACAGACTCAGGGAGAGATTTAATCGCCATGCTGACCATGTCCACGTTTGCCCACAGGACCATCATCAACACGAGTCTGGACAAACCCCGAGCCATTGTGCTCAACACTGCTGATGGGTGGGGGATTTATGTTGTTGCTGTTGTTGTTGTTGTTATTGTTGTATTTGCTGGTTAGTATTGCACTCTTGATAAACAGGCCAGGGGTCCCCACCATGTAAAAATGAAGTGTTACACCTGTATGTTTTCATACATCAGTCACGTAATATATCAGTAAAGAGCATGATAGAATAGAAACTAATGGACTGGCATAAATCTCTCTCTCTCTCCCTCCTTCCCTCCCTCCCTCCCTCCCTCTCTCTCTCTCCATTGCTCAGTGTCAACATAGTCTTTGTAAAAAGCGTAGTCAGCATGACAACAGAGGAAATGGATGGCTGCGGACTATGACAATAGTGCTCTCACCTTGTGCAGAGTATATGTGTATATATCACATAAAGAACAATGGAAACAGTTGATAACATGATGGCAGACTTTCCATCATCTCTATGGTCAATTTTATTGGGGAAGACATGTGAACATGACTGAATTTAGTAGACTGGATTTCAATGACTGGATTTGATACACATCCTTGCGTCTTTGTAGGGCTCTAAAAAAAAAAAAAAAAATGGGCTTATCTTTCCCTTGCACACATATACCTCGTGTGATAGACTTCTGGATTTCCCACAAAACTCCTGTTTGTGTGTGCAGGGTAATGTTCTGGACGGACAGGGGATCAGCCCCGAAGATAGAGAGAGCCAACTATGACGGCAGTGACAGAAGGACCCTGGTCAGCACTGGACTCTATGCCCCAAATGTCTTGTCCCTGGATGTTCCTAGTATGTGATATAAGTGTTGTTGGAGAGAGAGAGAGAGAGAGAGAGACAGAGACAGAGACAGAGAGACAGAGAGATTTAAAACATGAGATTTTTTTTTTCGTTTGTTTTTTTGTTATTTGTTGAAAAGTCAGAGCGCCCTTCTGAATGGTTGGGAACCAACCGGTGAGATCTTTCATCCAAGAGTCTGTATGAAGGTGACTGCCATTTGCTCAAGTTACAGACAGACAAAAGAAATACATCACCAGTTTGAAATTTGTATAACATCCTTTATGGCATTAGTGGAGTTTTATAGAAATATTGCCTTATGATTTTTGACCTTTTGGTTATCCATTTTTGAAAGGAAATTATTGTCTAAATACATTCTCAATAGTACCATGTTCCATGCATTACTTCCCTTACCAATCTTCCTTGCTTCATTTGATTTGCATTTGTCAGTCTTGATAAGCTGATTCAAATTAAAAAAGTTCTAAAATATGTCGCAAGATCAGAGGTAAGGAGCGTAGGAAGTTTTATTGGACATGGGTTAAAGTGTTCCCGACAAACTTATTTATTAGTGATTGTGCACCTTTTGGGCTGTAAAGGTAGGTACTCCATTCTGGCTTTCAGAAAGTGTTGTGGCCTTTTTATTTTTATTGACTCACATGTATGTTTACACAACACGTACCTCCCCTTGTTGGAGGAAGGTGGAACAGCGGTTAAGACGCACATCTGTCAATACAGAGAGGAGAGTCCGTGAGGGTCTGGGTTCGAATCCCACTCTCACCCTTTCTCCCAAATGTGACTGGAAAATCAAACTGAGCGTCTAATCATTTGGATGAGACGATAAACCAAGGTCCACTCTGATGTGTACAGATATATATATATATATATATATATATATATATATATATATATATATATATATGGATTCAAGGCCTGACTCAACGTCTTGGGTTACGCCGCTGGTCAGGCATCTACACAGCAGATGTGGTGTAGCGTACATGGATTTGTCCGTATTCAGTGACGCCTCCTTGAGAAACCAACATTGAAATCGAAACTGTTATTCCTCTTCATGCACATGAAATACCTCACACACACACACACACACACACACACACATACACACGCGCGCGCGCGCGTGCACACACACACACACACACACACACACACACACACACACACACACACACAAATGCACACTCCATCACAGCAGGTAATACCACACACACCCTCAACCCTGTGCTCTGCCCATGGGGTTCCAGACAATCGCCTGCTCTGGTTGGATGCCAAGCTGGATACAGTGGAAGTGGTTGACATGGAGGGAAGGAAGCGGCGTCGACTTCTGCATGTAGGAAGTTCTCACCACATATATGGTATGACACGGCTACACGACGTCCTCTTCGTCGCGGTTTTGTTCCGAAGGTGAGCAAGGTTAAAAAAAAACAACTGACCTGCATATCTGTTACGCATGTGTGGGTGTATGTGTGAATGTTTTACATTTATTTGCTTATTTGTCATCATTGTTATCTTATTTATTTATTATTATTATTTTGTTATTATTATTATTACTACCTTTTTATATTATAATTATTATTTATTTATTTATTTGTGTAAACTTATCTATTATTTATTCACCCTTTTTTTTCCTCAAGGCCTGACTAAGCGCGTTGGGTTACGCTGCTGGTCAGGCATCTGCTTGGCAGATGTGGTGTAGCATATATGGATTTGTCCGAACGCAGTGACGCCTCCTTGAGCTACTGAAACTGAAACTGACCTGGTGTTGAGGCACAGGGGAAAGAGAACCACAAACTGCACAGGAGTAAGGGTGCAGCCGTGCTTAACACCACTGTGTATATTGAAAGGCTTAGAGGAGCTGCCCTTGTACTACAGTCCATGTTATTGTGGAAGGAATCCACCAGGCTGTGCAGGTTTGGTGGACAGCCTGTTTTGGGGAGAATGTGGAAGATACCCCAGCTGACCAGTTTCACTGTCTTGGTGAGAACCATCAAAATGATGAAGAGGGGCATCTTTTGTTGTTTACACTTCTCCATGTGTTGGCCGAGGGAGAAAATCATGGCCCTGCACTATGCTTTAGGCTTGATACATTCAACTAGCATTTGTAGGAAAGCCAAGATATACTTTACCGATAATGTTGAAGAGAGTTAAGCTTCTGAAATTATCACTGTCATTTCTTCCGTCTGGCACACAGCAAAGAAAGTGAAATAAAAACCAAAGCACATGAAACTGATAACATCTGCATATAGAAGACCTTTGTATGTAATCGTGTATGTGACTGTCTGAACAGGAAAAAAGAGGCACAGACACATATCCTTCGTTTTGATGCCAACGCCGCCAATATTACAAACTTCATAGCAATCGGAAGTGATATACATCTCAACGATATCCACGCCGTCAATCCCAGGCAGTATTCTGACAACAGTAAGCATGTCAGTCTGTGCAAAGCTCTGTGTGTGTGTGTGTGGGTGGGTGTGTCAGAGAGAGAGAGAGAGAGAGAGAGAGAGAGAGAGAGAGTGTGTGTGTGTGTGTGTCTGTGTCTGTGTGCGTGCGTGTGTGTATGTATGTGTGTGTGTGTGTGCATTTCAGTCTGTGTTGAGCTCTCTCTCTCTCCCTGTGTGTGTGTGTGTGTGTGTGTGTGTGTGTGTGTGTGTGTGTGTGCGTGCGAGGTGCGTGCGCGCGCGCGCGCGCGTGTGTGTGTATGTGTTGATTTTCAGTCTTTGTGTGTCTGTGTGTCAGTCCACCTTGTGTCTGACTATTCTGCAGTCAGTGCCTCCGAATGTGACACGCAGTCTTTCAGGTGGTGGTTTTACATCAACATAATATTCCATTGGTTTCTTGATTTGTCAGTTGATCTTTGGGAATGGTGAAAATGGTGAGAGGTGGGTCGTCTGTTGATGTAATGCCTGTTCTCTACAAGCGATATTACATAATGCTATAGATTTGTCTGTGTGTGAATGCGTGTGCTTGAACGCGTCACCTTTAGTCTTGTTGTTACGTTGTCCAGGTGTTAACGGATGTGGAAAGAACAACGGAGGGTGTGAAGCATTTTGCGTGCCGTTGCCAAGCAACCGCAGAAAGTGCATGTGTCCTGATGGGCAGACTCTGGCCAGAGACCAGCGCTCCTGTGTGGGCGGTAATGATGATAATAATATTATTATCATTGTTATCAATATCATTATTATTATTAGTTGTAGTAGTAGTAATGGTTATTTTTAATTGATATTAGTGTAAATGATAAATATATACATGAAATAAATTGAAAATAGCATAGACGTACCTGTCACATGACAACCAAGAAAGAAAACCAAGGTGCTTACAGTGAAGCATTTGATGCCTGCCAGTGCTGTGACTATGGATGGTACCAGTGAAGGTGTGCAGGTGAACTAGGGTCAGATGTTGTCACACCTGCCAGTGCTGTGACTGTGGATGGCACCAGTGAAGGTGTGCAGGTGAACTAGGGTCAGATGTTGTCACACCTGCCAGTGCTGTGACTATGGATGGTACCAGTGAAGGTGTGCAGGTGAACTAGGGTCAGATGTTGTCACACCTGCCAGTGCTGTGACTGTGGATGGCATCAGTGAAGGTGTGCAGGTGAACTAGGGTCAGATGTTGTCACACCTGCCAGTGCTGTGACTGTGGATGGCACCAGTGAAGGTGTGCAGGTGAACTAGGGTCAGATGTTGTCACACCTGCCAGTGCTGTGACTGTGGATTGCACCAGTGAAGGTGTGCAGGTGAACTAGGGTCAGATGTTGTCACACCTGCCAGTGCTGTGACTGTGGATGGCACCAGTGAAGGTGTGCAGGTGAACTAGGGTCAGATGTTGTCACACCTGCCAGTGCTGTGACTGTGGATGGTACCAGTGAAGGTGTGCAGGTGAATTAGGGTCAGATGTTGTCACACCTGCCAGTGCTGTGACTGTGGATGGCACCAGTGAAGGTGTGCAGGTGAACTAGGGTCAGATGTTGTCACACCTGCCAGTGCTGTGACTGTGGATGGCACCAGTGAAGGTGTGCAGGTGAACTAGGGTCAGGTGTTGTCAAACACATAGATAGATAGAGAAATATATACATGAAATAAATTGACAATAGCATAGACGTACCTGTCACATGACAACCAAGAAAGAAAACCAAGGTGCTTACAGTGAAGCATTTGATGCCTGCCAGTGCTGTGACTATGGATGGTACCAGTGAAGGTGTGCAGGTGAACTAGGGTCAGATGTTGTCACACCTGCCAGTGCTGTGACTATGGATGGTACCAGTGAAGGTGTGCAGGTGAACTAGGGTCAGATGTTGTCACACCTGCCAGTGCTGTGACTGTGGATGGTACCAGTGAAGGTGTGCAGGTGAACTAGGGTCAGGTGTTGTCAAACACATAGATAGATAGAGAAATATATACATGAAATAAATTGACAATAGCATAGACGTACCTGTCACATGACAACCAAGAAAGAAAACCAAGGTGCTTACAGTGAAGCATTTGATGCCTGCCAGTGCTGTGACTATGGATGGTACCAGTGAAGGTGTGCAGGTGAACTAGGGTCAGATGTTGTCACACCTGCCAGTGCTGTGACTGTGGATGGCACCAGTGAAGGTGTGCAGGTGAACTAGGGTCAGATGTTGTCACACCTGCCAGTGCTGTGACTGTGGATGGCACCAGTGAAGGTGTGCAGGTGAACTAGGGTCAGATGTTGTCACACCTGCCAGTGCTGTGACTGTGGACTGCACCAGTGAAGGTGTGCAGGTGAACTAGGGTCAGATGTTGTCACACCTGCCAGTGCTGTGACTGTGGATGGCACCAGTGAAGGTGTGCAGGTGAACTAGGGTCAGGTGTTGTCAAACACATAGATAGATAGAGAAATATATACATGAAATAAATTGACAATAGCATAGACGTACCTGTCACATGACAACCAAGAAAGAAAACCAAGGTGCTTACAGTGAAGCATTTGATGCCTGCCAGTGCTGTGACTATGGATGGTACCAGTGAAGGTGTGCAGGTGAACTAGGGTCAGATGTTGTCACACCTGCCAGTGCTGTGACTGTGGATGGTACCAGTGAAGGTGTGCAGGTGAACTAGGGTCAGATGTTGTCACACCTGCCAGTGCTGTGACTGTGGATGGCACCAGTGAAGGTGTGCAGGTGAACTAGGGTCAGATGTTGTCACACCTGCCAGTGCTGTGACCAGTGTAGGTGTGAAGAACTGGGGTCAGATATTGTCACACCTGCCAGTGCTGTGACTGGGGAGGGTACCAGTGAAGGTGTGCAGGTGAACTAGGGTCAGATGTTGTCAAACACATAGATAGATAGAGAAATAGAGAGAGAGAGAGAGAGAGAGAGAGAGAGAGAGAGAGAGAGAGAGAGAGAGAGAGAGAGAGTGTTTGAATAACGGTTTTATGCTGAAGTTACCTCATCATCATCATCACCATCTTCATCTTCTGTTCTTTCTCTCTCTCTCTCTTTTCATCCCACTCTTTCTGTCTAAACAGAGGCGCACACAATCGTATCAACCACGATGCCAACAACCACATCAACAACAACCAGGCCAACAACAACCACGCCAACACCAACCACATCAACAACAACCAGGCCAACAACAACCACGCCAACAACAACTACGTCAACAACAACCACGTCAACAACCACAACACCAACAACAACCACACCAACAACAACCACGTCAACAACAACCACGCCAACAACAACCACGTCAACAACAACCACGTCAACAACAACCACGTCAACAACCACAACACCAACAACAACCACACCAACAACAACCACGCCAACAACAACCACGTCAACAACAACCACGCCAACAACAACCACGTCAACAACAACCACGCCAACAACAACCACACCAACAACAACCACGTCAACAACAACCACGCCAACAACAACCACGTCAACAACAACCACGCCAACAACAACCACGTCAACAACAACCACGTCAACAACCACAACACCAACAACAACCACACCAACAACAACCACGTCAACAACAACCACGTCAACAACAACCACGCCAACAACAACCACGTCAACAACAACTACGCCAACAACAACCACGTCAACAACCACAACACCAACAACAACCACGTCAACAACAACCACGTCAACAACAACCACGCCAACAACAACCAGGCCAACAACAACCACGCCAACAACAACCACGTCAACAACAACCACGCCAACAACAACCACGTCAACAACAACCACGCCAACAACAACCACGCCAACAACAACTACGCCAACAACAACCACGTCAACAACAACCACGCCAACAACAACTACGCCAACAACAACCACGTCAACAACCCCATCTCTGACTACACCAGCACCAGCTGTCTTTTCCGTGCTCGTCACCACAGCCGACTCACTGCCCTTCAAAACGAATGGAGATGGTGAGATGGCCTTGACCTGTGACCCCGTCATGGCCGTCGACGTAGCGTCTTATGCCTGGAGCGTGCCCTGCAGGAGACAGACGGGGAACACGTGCGTGTTCACACCTCGCCCAGCAGAGGATGATGGGAAGACTGTCACGTGCACGGTAACGACCTCTGATGGCTGGGTCAGGTCAGGCGAACTGCAGATTGAACTGATCTGTGAGTAGTCAGTACACTGCTGGTGTGTTTGTTAAAACAACAACAACAACAACAGACTTTCTGCCTGTGAAAAGAAAGATACACACTTACAAATAACAACCTGAACAAGCTGCTGTTGCATTTTTATCCGTAAATACAAAACATAAGAAGACCACCTTTGTATTAGCAAGCAACCTGTGCTCTGTGAGAGAGAGAGAGAGAGAGAGAGAGAGAACTTAGCATCATGTGCTCAGCAACAAGTGGTGTAAAAAGTGGAATTGGTAGAATGACAGTAACGTATTAATAGGACCTGTCCATTTTATCCTGTTGTGATGTGGAGAGTAGAACGAGATGTCAGAGTTCATGGTCTTTTCTCGGCAGTTTGAAAGCAGTCGTTTTACTGTGTGCCTGTATATATTTGTGAAACAATATTGTCATTATCTTCTTTTTCTTCAACATCGTTTATCATCCCTATCATCATGCTCATTGTCATCATCTTTTTTTTTTCATCAAACCTCCAAGGCAAAAGGCTGTATTCTCTCACACAATTCTGTTGAAATAGAGATACTGAATTGTATTATCTAGTCATATCAGAATTTTAGTGTGGTCATTCCATAGCTTAGAAGTTCCTTCACATAGATTGGTTGTTTCATTTGCAGCATTAACTGCAATCAGTGAATGTCAAGAAAAAGTTGAAGCAACGTAACCTTGCACACACAAAAAAAGATAAAAGGCTAGTTTTTGGTCAGTGATTTTCAGTGAGAGATCGAGACAAGTGAATTGAAGCTGCATTTCTAACACAGACAGTGTTGGATGATGGCATCGCCGTTTCACATCATTCATTGGCTCACAGGTGAATTTACAATAGTTGTGTTCAGAATATAAAGCATCATTTCCTTTTAATCTATACATAACTACCTGCATTCTTAGTGGAGATAAAGGCATATGTAGACCAGCGTTGTGGAAGATGTGAATAAGAAGTCCGAAACGTTGAAAGGATTACTCTGTCATATAGCAACCTGTATTTTTAGTTTGCTGTTGTACACTTCCGTGGTGTATACTGCACACTTCATTGTTTCACTGTTTTGCCATGAGTGTACCACATGTCATTGTCTGTGCACAGACCCTCCTCAAGAGGCTCCCACCATCAACGGTCATTCCGACGACACAGTGTACCAGCAAGGAGACAGTCTGACCATGACCTGTTATGTCCACGGCGGCAAGCCTATAGTGTCGTCGGTGCACTTTACCTGCGGCGCCCATGAGGATACCACCCCGGACATCGTCGGCACGACAGAGGTACACAGCCTCCTCTCCATCGCTCCACTCACAACGGAGGATGACGGGAAGACATGTTTCTGTACGGCGAAATGGCAAGACACCGACTGGTACAAGCTGAGCGCCACGGCAGTCCTCAGAGTTCAAGGTAAGATTCATCATCGTCTTCTCCTTCAGCGTATTCATATCAGGGAGAAAGATGGCAGAATGGATTAGACGCTCATCTTCCAGTGCAGTGGCTAGGGGTTTGGGTTTGATTCCCGCTCTTGCTCCCAATTTTTAACTAAAAAAATCAAACTGAATGTCTTAATCAGATGATACGATTCAATATGAGGTGTGATTTCATG
>NC_134882.1:48976716-49001716 GCF_041734735.1 Babylonia areolata | reverse complement strand
ATAAAGCTCTTCCCTCGTATCTCTCCTCTGTTCTGGAAACTGATGAACCTCAAAGAACATTGATATCCAGATCTGAAAAATTGCGTACGTCCCAAGAACTAATCTAAAATGAGTAGGAAAAGATTTTTGAAGCTCAAGTGCCTTAGCTTTGGTAGCTTTTCCATCATCTCCCAGAAACAGAGAGTGGCCTGCCCCTGGTTAGCACCCGCAACAGGAATCAACAGCTCTGCAAATATTCAGTCTCTTCTCTGTTTTTTTATTTAGTTGTATTTAGTGTCATCGGTGCGTTAGCTCACTTCTGGATTTCAGGATCAATATCTCCAGTTAACGCGGTGACCTCGGTGGGAGCTTACTTTAAATATACACCCAATGAGTCGCGCTGTGTCTCTGGGGTAAACCATTGTAGCGGCGACCATCACTTGGAATTTATAGGACACTTCAACCGGGGTTCCTACACTTTGTTTTGTGCTCTGGGGAATTTTTCATCGATTTTCAGAGGTACCTTTATCTTTTTCAGATTATTTTTTTAAAAGATACCTTTTTTCAATTTTTGTTGTTGTTGTTGTTGTTGTTGTATTTTCAAACAGTTTCAGTGATGACGTAAAAACATTATGTTACGTGATCTCGGGATGACGTGTTTTTGGATCTCGTCATTCTTATGATGACTCTATCTTTTCCACATTCTGTTCTCTCTCTCTCTCTCTCTCTCTCTCTCTCTCTCTTAGTCCCCTCCCCCTGGCCCCTCCCCCTACCCCTCCACCTCAACCGCCCCGTTTTCATTTGAATATACCGAAATAATTATTTCTAATTAATAATGAAAATCATCATCATGATGATAGAAAAGATAAGGATCCAAATGATAATAAATACATGATATTAATACTATCATTTATGTTAAGTCTAATATCATCATCTGAGATGAACAGACTATAGATAAATAAACGAACGATTCTAGAAGCACCCCTGATCTCCATTCCTTCAAGTCAGATCTGAAAACTTTCTTTGTGACTCACTTGTGTAAACAAAGTGAGTCTATGGTTTAACCCGGTGTTCGGTTGTGTGTGTGTGTGTGTGTGTGTGTGTGTGTGTGTGTGTGTTAAACTTTAACATTGATATTTTCTCTGCAAATACTTTGTCAGTTGACACCAAATTGGGCATAAAAATAGGAAAAATTCAGTTCTTTCCAGTCATCTTGTTTAAAACAATATTGCACCTCTGGGATGGGCACAAAAAATATATATATAATGAAGCCTAATTATATGCAAACTGCATTTACTGTTATATTTATATTTTTTGTATTCTCTAAACTTGGTACTCTGATCTGATATTCTGACCCAACAACAAACAGGAACTTCTTTTGCTAAGCATGGAAGTTTAATTTATTTTGCAAACGTTTTGGTGCAGATAGTAATAAAAGGGAAATTACTCTGTAATCAATGCTAGGGGACTTAATTTGCTTTAAACTGATCTTTCTCATCTTAAACATTACATTTTGAAATTATACTCAATACACAAAAAGCTTGGATTTTTTTTTGATTTTTTTTATTTTTTAAAGTGTATCACAAGTGTGTCTTGAAGGCCTTGCCTCTCTTGTTCTGTATACATTTCTGTACTGGGCACAACAGATGCACCGAAGTCTGTCCGCAAATGTTTCAGTCTATGCGTTATGTAGAGTTATGTAATCCAGTTTTAATGCACTGAGTATTTCATGTATTTTGGTCTGATGTGATATCATGTTTTTATAAGCTGGTTAACGCCTCTCTCTCTCTCTCTCTCTCTCTCTCTCTCTCTCTCTCTCTCTCTCTCTCTCTCTTCTCTGTGTTCCTCCATCAGTATATTTTTTATCCCAGTGTGTTTGAGCATGTGCTGTTTTTGCGTTTGAATCTCATCATCACTTGCTTTACAATTTTATTGTTTGATTGGTTTCTGAATGTGCTGCTGTATCTTTTGTATGCGAATATTGATTTGTATGTGTAGATGCATAGGGTGTTTTAGTCAACGGAGGGTTCTGTGATGTTTTTATGTCATGTTTGCTTTTAACTAGTTCATGTTAGGCACTTTGAGCAGCATTTGTACTGGAAATCATACCATGTGAAAGTTACGGATGATGATGATGATGATGATGATGAGGATGATACCGCGTACAGACATGTAACTGACAGAATTATGAACGGGTGTGATGTCAATTCTTTTAGAGTTTGGTGTTTGAAAAATTACATAGCTGATTACTAACTGTAGGAAAAAAAGAAAACAGCTGGAAATGAGTGGGTGTGAATCAAACAAGTCAGAGACATGCAGGTATGTGGGTGTGATTCATGACAGAAAACCTGTCCTGGGCTGAAAATGATACCGTACTGATGAAAGAGCTGAACAGTCTTGTGTACGTATTGTCTGCGAAAACTGAAATCTTTTCATGTTTGCAGCCAGCTGCTTCAGATTTTGTTTTCATCTACAGTATGCAGTGTTTTGACTGTTGGTGCGCTGTGCTGGGGAAGGCATGACGGGTACAGTGGTCAAATGGTTAAAGTGCTGTATTCTCACTTGAGTTTCCCCGAGTTCGAGCCACATCGCACCTAGTGGGTTAATGGTGAAGATTTTTTTTTTTCTGCTCTCTCAGGTCAACATATGTGCAGACCTGCTTGTGCCTGAACCCCCTTCGTGTGGGTACGCATAAAGAAGATAAAAAAAAAACAACGCACATTAAAGATTCAGGGATCCGTTTTAGTGTTCGGTGGGTTATGGAAACGAGAACATACACAGAATGCTTACCCCACAAATGTGATATGATCATGTACTCCATGAAAAAACAACAACATTAGAACTAAAATAAAAATCTACAGTAGGTATCAATAGACAAAAGCAAACCATATTGTAATCACTGACATTCCTTTTATATGTTGGTGGTGTTGTTATTATCTTTCGATATCACTCAGTTTATATGTGCAATTGGAATGCATGGGTGACGATGTTAGCTGATATTTTTGGTCTAAATCAAATATGAACAGTTTACTGTGTGTTTCCAATTTTTGTTTACGCTACTTTACTTGTTTTACACATGTGGTTATGTTGTGTGTGTGTTCTGGTGGAGATGGTATACTGGGATTGTTTGGGGGGCGGGGATGGGGAGTGCATGGCAGTAATTTTTGTTGTATTTCATCTTCGCTTTTAGTATATGTAAATGTTCTAAATGCTTGCTTGTGGTACATTTTATTACTGGAAATTTGTACACATGATTGAATGTGGAGTGTGTGTTATGAGCCTTGGGTCCACTAATTTGACTTCCCACAAGTGATCAGTACAGACATGTTGCACTCTTTTGTATGTCACCGTCTGTCTGAAGGCATGCTTACATGGTCACACCTGTCGTGTGTCCTCTTCTCTGCAGTTGTTGATCATTGTCCGTATATTTTCCGTGTATTTTGAGTTGTCTTAGAATGTTGTAAGCTTAGCAAAAGAGATTTATCTTTGTCATATTAAGAGAATGCAGCTTTTTGTGTATCTTTTTTTTCTTTTTTTTTTTTTTTAGCAAAGCACATTTTTAACATGTTCGTGCATATGATATTTACTTTTCTGTTAGTTGTTTACAGAGGAGTGAATGCAGCCTTTTGTGTGATTTTGTTTTCAGCACAGAACATTTATTTTATTTTATTTTATTTTATTTTTACAATTTTGTCCATGTTATATTTACTTTTTAGTTAGTTGTCTTGTCATATTACTTTTATATGTTTTATCTTTAATTTCATTATAGATGTATTAATCGGTTTTGTATTTATTTATTGACAACAATTATTTTTGCTTTAGATTAGGTCGGTTTAATTCATTTGTTTCGTCTTTTGATCATTTAATTGATCTGAATGAAGATTTATGCCAACCAGTGTTTCTCGACAATTGCAAATGACTGTTTACAAAAGTACACTGCTTTTTTTCTTTTATGTGTACACAGCCTGGTTGATATTAGCTTTGTTAAGGAAAATCAGTTCCATTATTGAAATGTGCACACAAAATACCTACTGGTGCATGAACCCCCTTTGTTTGTGTACAGATTCAGGAGGTCAAATACACAGTCTAAATTCCTGTAATGTATGTCAGCATTTATTGTGTTCTGGAAACAAGAAATACCCAGAATGCACTCCCCTGCAAAAGGAGTATGGCTGCCTGCATTGTGGGGTAAAAATGGTCATACATGCAAAAGCTCACTTGTACGTACGAGTGAATTTTGAAGGTGCAGCCCACGAATGCAGAAGACGATTTGATTAGTAATTGATAGAAATGTCAACAGGAATGGAAAATGACCGAATTAGCAGTGTATTTTTCTGTATCATTGGGTGCTTTCAGAAATGTATTGCATGTATGGAACTGCAGTATTTCTTCATTTTTACATCTGTAAGTGAATTTTGCTTTCAATAAAAATGAATTCAAAATATTTCATCAGAATTCAAGTGTCCATTGCTTCTGAGAAATATGAGTGAGAATTTATTTATTAGTGATTCATTTAGTGAGCAATTGACTGTATTTTCGCGCCTTTTTGTTTATTTGTTTGTTTCTTTTTTCTATTCAAGGTATTGCCAAGATTTGTTTGTGTGCACACATCTCCAAAATATGTGTTCCGTGTTCGCTTTTTTCTGATGAAAAACAACAACACAATCTTGTATCTGTTATTTCCATTGATGACAAAAATACACATAGATAAAATGATACACCACCGTCCGTCTTTAGAACTACGTTGCAATTATATTCTCACACGAACACCCACACACAGACACACACGCACAAGACACGCATACCCTCGACCCCCCCTCGCCCCCCCCCCCCCCCCCGCCCCCACATGCACCCACAAAGCATGTGCACATACAGTGCCAAAAGCACCAAAAAAGCATGATTTTATTTCACTTCAAATGAATACTTTTGTTTTCTGATATCAATGAAACATGATATGTAAAAACGACATTAACAAGCAATGTAAGGTAATTAACTGATACACAGCAAAATAAAACAATGTCCCTGATACACAATTAGTTATACGAAAAAGCAAAGTCATATTCACGTATATACATAAGACGAAAGCCTACGAACATGTCAAGAATAAAAGAATAAATCTGTAGTAAATTAGTGAAATATAGTATTGTATACATGAAGTATCAAACTTATTTTTTCTTTGAAAGTATTTTCTTCTTCTTTTATTTTTCCAGTCTTTATAACTTTAGATGCGGTGTGTTGTTATAGCGTTTTTGAAGGTTTTCGGAAGTTTATGATTAAGGCTACTTATGAAACAGCACAAACAAAAACATAATCAGTTTTTTGAACGAAAGGGAATAACATACAATGATCGAGTGAAATGTGTGCATGTTTGTATGCGCGTGCTAATTTGAGTGTATTAGCCGTGCGGGTTTGCAAATGTGTGTACATATGACATTATTTTCTAAAATCCTACATCAATAGGGGCCGCAGCTTGATTAAATCTCTCTCTCTCTCTCTCTCTCTCTCTCTCTCTCTCTCTCTCTCTCTCTCTCTCACTCACACACACACACACTCACTCACTCACGAACGCACGCGCACACAGCATACAAAGAAAACAGGATCCAGCAAGTCTAGCATATCTTCACAATATTTCTGCCTCTGGCCCACACCAAAGGACTTTCTTCACAGAATAATGATAATAACAATAATAATGATAATATGTGAGTATGTATGTGTGTGTGCGTGTGTTTGTGTGTGTGTGTGCATATGCATACGTGAGTTTAAATGGAAGTCTGTATGTGAGCATAATTATGCATATGTACACGTACGCTATCCTCCTTTTGTTGTATTTGTATTTCTTTGTATCACAACAGATTTCTCCCTGTGAAATTCGGGCTGCTCTCCCCAGGGAGAACGCGTCGATACACTACAGCGCTACCTTTTTCTTTTTTTTAAATTTTTTTTCCTGCGTGCAGTTTTATTTGTTTTTCCTTTCGAAGTGGATTTTTCGACAGAATTTTGCCAGGAACAGCTCTTTTGTTGCCGTGGGTTCTTTTACGTGCGCTAAGTGCATGCTGCACACGGGACCTCGGTTTATCGTCTCATTCGAATGACTAGCGTCAAGACCACCACTCAAGGTCTAGTGGAGGGGGAGCCGTAATTCGAACCAGTGCGCTCAGATTCTCTTGCTTTCTAGGCGTTACCTCTAGGCCATCACTCCACTTTTACCTTAACACGAAGTTTTCTTCCAAATTCAGAACAGCTAAGATGGTATCTTCACCAATAAAAGACTATGACATATATTGATTTGTCATTTTTTTCTCATTGTTCCATTTCTTAATCATTTTAAAGTTTTCCTTTAAAGTACAACCTCTTGTTTTTATTCATTTCTAAGATTTTGAGACTGACGGGTTATTTCCAAGGTTCTCTGAATGATTGAGCGTGACTAGCTCTAAGAAAAACTGACTGTATTCCAGCTTACTGATGTTTACTGATAGAAAAGTAAGCGATATGTTTGCACAAAGGTCTGGCCCCTGTATGTGGCGATGGAACGAACGTGGTGTTGTGTGCTAGAGAATACCCGAGATGTTTAATATTTGTATGTTATCCACACGTACACACATGTGGATATACACTGGTCGGAGTTATGTAAACTAAACACGTGCTTTTTTGTATCACTAAGCATACATGCATGCTTCACACAAAACTAATAAGAAAAAACAACAACAAAAAAACAACATAAGGTGGGAACGGACACGGGAAAACGGTTGAAGATGGAATGAAGGATGGAAACGAAGAAACGAAGGATTTTGGAACAGAAGAGAGAGAGAGAGAGAGAGAGAGAGAGAGAGAGAGAGAGAGAGAGAGAGAAGTCATAATTTTCAGATTTCCAGGATATTGACCCTCATGAAGACGTGTACGTGTGTGTGTGTGTGTGTGTGTGTGTGTGTGTGTGTGTGTGTGTGTGTGTGTGTGTGTGTGAGAGAGAGAGAGAGAGAGAGAGTAAAAAACAACGAAAATAAAACAGAAAAAGAACCTAAACAGAAGGAATAAAAGTACCAACCCTCCCATTTTTACAGCCTGCACCATGAATAGTGCAATGAGAATGAAATTAGCAATGGCAGTAAAGTTTCATGGGACACCTCCGAGGTTGTTGCGGAAAGTGCGCATTCATTGTAGCTCAGGTGGTGATAAAATATTTCATTGCTCCCGCTCCCAGAAGGATAAATAGGACCAGCATCCCAGACACCCAGCACCCCGCCATCTCCTCCAGTGCCTTGTCCACTTCGTCACCGAAGCTGATACCTGTCTGCCTCACCATGGTAAGCATGCACGGAACATTGTGTGTATCAGTCAATATGTATGATAGGCAGTCATGTCCGGCTGTGTGTATGATGTCAGTTAATGAATTTGATAGTCAGATATGTGTATAACAGTCAGTCAGTGTGTATGGTAGCCAGTCGTGTCCGACTATGACCACCAGGACAGCAGAAGAGGCAGGGCTACAAATTGACAATAGTGGAGTGTGTCTTGTCCAAGTTACACCTCCACTCTTTCGACCAAGAGGATTCTATAGGGCAATCGGCACTGGGCCAACTAGCCCCCGAGGCTGCAGCACAAGGCTGTGGGAGATTGCGTAGGCTGTGCTAATTTGACAAGGAGTAAGTACTGCAACTCTTGATAAGACAGGGGCACATAATCCAAACCATTGCGACTTGCGCTACCCATCACACAGCACATTAGTAAAGACAAGTTTTTACGTTAGTAAATACATGGTATTTCATTGATCTCCAATATATTAAGAAGGATTTGCCTTGCCAGCGGAGTGCCATGTACCCCGTTCATATACTAATGGGGAAGAATCATAGAAATTTGCAACCGTGTCATTTGTTTTGTTTTCAGTTTCATGAAATCTTTAACTTCAGTTTGGTAAAAACAAAACAAACAAACAAACAAAAAAAGAAGAAGAAAAATAAATAAAAATCAAAGTTGTGGAAACACGGTCACTTGATCCACATCTGTCAGTGAGAAAAAAAAGTCATGAATGCTTCATAAGGGGTTTATTCTCTGACATTGACTGCAACGTTTAAAATCCGTTTCCCTCTCATCCCTTTTTCTTTGCTCCTGGTGGTTATGTGATGAGGATGTAAAGTCATTTGTAATTCACTTTATGGAACTCAGTGGATCGCGAAAAGACTGACTGCCGGAGTATCCAGTGATACGGATGCTTTCAGTCTGTAAGGTAACATGGAAAGTAATGAACAACATCCAGGTTAAGTCTACGTGCAGCATGTTTGAGCAGTAACCAGTTGTTATATCATCTGTAGCGTGCACGAGACGTATCCAGCTGTAAGCGTAACTAACTGCAGTGTGTTGAACAGTATCTAGTTGTAACTTTAAGTATAGCATGTTTGAGAAGCATTTCGTTGTAGATATAACTGTTGTGTTTTTAAGCCGTATAACGTCATAAGTTTAACTGCAATCTGGTGGCGATGTCATGTGTAACATGTTTCAGATATATCCAGTTCAGAGGTAATCTGCAACATGATTAAATAGTATCCCTTTATTGAGGTATATGCAACCTGTATGAATAGTTCATAGTTGCTAACTTCATCAGTGACAGCCCAGCTGATATTTTCTTTCCTTCTTTTCAAGTTACTATTATATCATATTATCCCATATCCTCATTTGTTGACAGTCGTATTTAAAGATCGTGTACGAAAGGAATGAAAATAGAGACGATACGCGAGAACAATCTGAGACATTTTTTTCACTCAGCTGATCGAAGACCACAGTGAACAAATCCACAATACTCTGAATGAAACGATATAGTAGATGTGAATTTTTTTTAAAGTGTACCTGAGTATAAAACGAACATCCGCATCCTTTTGTTTCCCACGCTTTCTGTGCATTTGATATTGCTTGTTGGAGAGTACTGTGCATTAGAACCTTTTAATAATACCCACAATAGAAAATACAACATTGTTGATGTGTGTACCAAAACTTTAAGGGATAAGTGTAGTGATATTGTCTCTCCTTTCTTTCCATGGCCAGCATACGTAGCAGCATGTCCTTTTTACATATTTGGTCCGGGCGCCATGAGTTGTTTTCATACCATCGACACGGCATCACCCAGGCCCGAGAGACACAAACACCTGCGTAGGTAGTCAGGCGAGATCAGCTCCTACGACAAAGACGCAAACGTTGAGTTGTTCACGACCAACAATGTGGCTCCTGTCTTTCGATTGACGCACAGCCTATTCAGGATAGAAAAACATGCGGCTGTCAAACTTTGGCAAAAAGAAAGAACAAAACCATCTCCGGACAAAGATATTGAAACAAAAATGAAAGAAAAAACCAAACAGTTTGAAGTCATTGCTCAAGAGGCCAAAAATGACAGGTGGAAACAGTTTTGCGAGACACTCAGTTATGACACAACATTGACAGAGTTCTGGCAATTTTATCGTCGCATGGAAGGGAAAACGTGCACAACAACAACCCCAGAGATGTTAGACACTGACGGAACCAAGCTTAAGACAAATGAAGAAAAAGGATCTGCTTTGCTCAAACGTTTCATACAACAGAGTGATCAAAGAAACTTAGATGAGAAAAAGAAATATATTGAGGAGTTAAACCAAACCCTTATGCAGACTGGACCTGATGATGACTTGACAATGGATGATCTAAACGAGGCAATAGCTAAATGCAAGAAAGAATCGGCTCCTGGCCCAGACAAAGTTCGTTACTCAGACATCAAGGAGCTATCGGAAGAAGACAGAAGCAAACTTTTCAGTCTATATCAAAACAGTTTCCACAATAGACAAGTGCCGGAGGACTGGACACACAGCTTCTTAAAACCCATACCAAAACCAGGAAAGGACCATCATCAGGTAAGCGGCTACCGGATCCTAACCATGCAAAACATTGCTGGAAAGCTCATGGAACGCATGATAGCCAGGAAACTTGCAAGGGATCTTGAACACAGGCACATTCTCCCTTCAAATCAAGGTGGTTACAGAACAGGCAAGTCCACATGGGAAAATGCAGCTGCTTTTGCATATGAGGTGTATGAAGGATTCCAAAGAAAAGAAGAAACACTAGCAGTAGCAATTGACCTTGAAGATGCCTACAATAAAGTCCAGTTTGCGCACCTCATGGAGCTGCTACTAAGTTATGGAGTAAGTTTGACACTGACAAGATGGATAGCAGCAGCGCTTCAGGAAAGAACTGTCGTCCTACGCCTCGGAGATTGGATGTCTGCACCTTCTAAACTATCCATGGGACTGCCACAAGGGTCTCCGCTCTCTCCTGTCCTCTACAATGTCTACACGAAGGGCCTTGCAGACTTAAACAACAATGGAATTGCTCGGGTGCTTACCCTTGCGGATGATGGCCTGGTCTTCAAAACTTCGAAAGATGCTCAGGAAAGAACTGAAGCCGTCCAGAAACAACTAAACAATATTGCTCAATGGTGCAAAGACACAGGATCTTCCATCAATCCAGCGAAAGCCCAAACGTTGCTGTGCACCCTTAACAACAAAACCGCGAGCAAATCACCACCTTCTGTGTCATTCGATGGAATTCAAATTGAGAAAACTGAATGCCTACGCTACCTAGGAATACACTTCGACAGGATGCTGACCTTCAGAAAACATACGGAAAATACTGTTCTCAAATGCAAAAAGGGCCTTTCAGTCTTAAAAGCAATGGCAACCAAAGGAATTGAACAACGCCACCTCTTCCTGCTATACCAATCACTCGTCCTCAGCGTGATCGACTACGGACTTGGGCTTACAACACCGTCTCAAAGCAACCTCCTAAAATTAGAAAGAGTACAAAATGAAGCTATGAGGCTGATCCTTGGAACAACAAAAGACACGCCCACAGAAACCATGCGATACCTGCTTGACCTTCCTTCAGTACAGGCCAGAAACAAGTTAGAACAGGTCAAGACCTACTTCAAAGCATTAGAAAACCCTCAAAACCCACTGCATGACGCAGTCAAAGAACCAAAAGGCAGCCGTCTAGGACGAGGAAGATCATGGATGGGACAAGCAGAAGACACAATCCAGCTAGTATGCCGACTACAAGACCTGAAAGAAACAAAAGAATGGGAGAAAAACCCCAAAAACCTCAACCATCTATTCAACACAGTCATTTCACCCACTCTAGGAAGACATTGTCGGGAATGGCCAGAGGGCAAAACAGATGCGGAAGTGAAGCTACTCATAGAAGAAAACAGTAAAGAAGAGGACATCATCATATACACAGATGGCTCAGTCACCAAAGACCAGTCTGGTTGGGGATTCACTGCGAAACAAAATGGAAAAACAATTTGGGAAGAGAATGCTGCCTACAAAGTCACAACCTCCAGCCTAACGATGGAAGTTGAAGCTGCGACACATGCCCTCCAGTGGCTATCGTCCATCCATACGCCCGGAAACCAACATGCCATGATTCTAACCGACTCAATGAACCTCATACAGAAAATTGAAAACGGAATGGGAAGCCCAGAGTGGCATAAGGCAATGCGCAACTTTCAGATTAAAAAACTCACATGGTCATACTGCCCGGGACATGCAGGTGTTAAGGGAAATGAGCGAGCTGACAGACTTGCTGGTAACGCAACACCAACGAGCGGCCTACATCTAGGAAAATCGGAAATTCTCAGAAAAGTCAAAGAATACCAAAAAGAACAGGTACAAGGCCATCACACCATCGATCGCCTCAAAGAAATAAAAGCAGAGAGAGGGAGCGGCCGAAAGTCTAACATGAAAGGTAGAGCACGATGCTTTGCAAATCAAACAAATATCGGCATCATTTCCAAACCAACATTGCGCAAATTTCTTCAAAACGGAACAGAGTCTCTGTGGGCCTTTCCAAATACAATAGACTGAGCAACACACTAGACGCCACGTTCTTGGCATCAGAGATCTTTTCCCATCCCTCTTGGCAGCCTCTGTGCGTGTGCGTGTGTGGATGTGTGTGTTTGTGTGGATGTGTGGGTCTGTGTTTTTGAGTGCGTTTGTGAATGCGCGAGAGTGTAAGTGTACACAAGTGTCAGGAGAGATCTGTGTACGGGTGTGTGTGTATATATATATATATATATATATATATATATATATATCTTTGTATATATGTGTGGGGGTTGGGGGTGGGAGATATGGGCGTATATGTGTGTGCTTGTACAAGTAAGTGTTCATCTCTGTGAGTGTGTGTTTGCGTGCGTGTGTGTGTGTGTGTGTGTGTGTGTGTGCCGTGGAAGCTGCGATACGTAGGCTAGAAATGAGTGTGTGGAGGAGGGGGTTGGAGGAGGTGCAAGGTAATGTGTGTGTGTGTGTGTGTGTGTGTGTTGGAGCTCATGTACGTTTATATGTATTTGACTGTACTTTCATATCTGTGAAACTGCATGTTTGGTGCATTTCTGTTATGCATGTGTGGGTGTATGTGTGAATGTGTGTCGTCATATTTTACATTCATTCGCTTAATTATCACCATTGTTGTCTTATTTATTTATTTATTTATTTTTTATTATTATCATTTTATTAGTATTACTATTATTATTACTACTACCTTTTTCTATATTATAATTATTATTTATTTATTTATTTATTTATTTATGTAAGCTTATCTATTATTTATTCCCCCCCCTTTTTTTTTTTTTTTTTTTTTTTTTTTTTTTTTTTTTTTCTCAAGGCCTGACTAAGCGCGTTGGGTTACGCTGCTGGTCAGGCATCTGCTTGGCAGATGTGGTGTAGCGTATATGGTTTGTCCGAGCGCAGTGACGCCTCCTTGAGCAACTGAAACTGAAACTGAAACTATTCAGGCTAATACGAAATCCGACAGTGATACGGCGTTATTCTAGGGGTGGTGAGTGGAGGGGTAGGGGGAGGGCGAGTTGAACCCATAGTCTTACAGAAGTGAATCCATTGCACTGACCACTGCACCAAACTACTAATAATCATCACACTTCTTTGCGTTCACCCCTCTCTCCCCATCAGATGCGGCGTAGCGTACAGAGATGTGTCCGCTCATTCTGACACCTTGAAACTAAAACTAGGATAAAAAAAAAAAATAATAAAAAGAATGATTAATCAATTAACTTATCAATTCTCTTCTACTTCTTCGCTCCTGGGCTGCAACTCCCACTTTCACTCGTATGTACACGAGTGGGTTTTTACGTATATGACCGTTGTTACCCCGCCATGTAGGCAGCCATATTCCGTTTTCGAGGGGTAAATCATTCATTCATTCATTCCTTTCCAGCTGAGCACTGCTCTCCTCGTCAGCTGCCTCCTCGTGGGTAGCACCTTCGCTTATGGACCCGCTGGCTACGGTGTCGGCTATGGAGGCTACGCAGGCAAGGGCTACGGCGGTTACGGTCTAGGCTATGGTCTTGGCTACGGAGGTAAGGGCTACGGTCTGGGCTATGGCTACGGAGGCAAGGGCTACGGTCTGGGCTATGGCTATGGAGGCAAGGGCTACGGAGCAGGTTACGGTCTGGGTTACGGCTATGGCGGCAAAGGCTACGGGAACGGACTCCTGGGTCTCGGCTACGGTGGCTACGGCTATGCTGCTGCCCCCTTCGCTGCTGGCTACGGATATGGCAAGGTAGGCTTTGGAAAGCGCTGTAAGCATACATTGTCCTCGGTCAGTTTTATTCACATTCTAATTACAATGTCTTTTTTTTTTCAGACAAAATCATAGTGACGTGGACATTAATATTGGTACAGAACCTTTCGTTTTGGGTTGCACAGTATTGCAATAGACTGCTATGAGTATATTTCATTTGCCCGCGAATGTTCGCATTCAAGCATTCAATCAGCAACGCAATTATTTTGACACACTGGTGAAGAGAATAGTGTGATTGCAACGCTTTATGAGTTTCGTAGCAAGAGAGAGAGAAGGGAGGACTGAGAGAGAGAGAGAGAGAGAGAGAGAGAGAGAGAGAGAGAGAGAGAGAGAGGAGAGAAGGAGAGAGAGAAGGGAGAAGGGGGGGGGGGAGTTTATGGTAAACATGAATGAACACACGTACGCATTAATGGGAAAACAATGTCATGTCCGCTAGACAAGTACATTCTGAGAGAGAGAGAGAGAGAGAGAGAGAGAGAGAGAGAGAGAGAGAGAGAGAGAGAGACAGACAGCCAGCCAGCCAGCCAGCCATACAGATAGACAGACATGGGTAGAAAGATAGAAACGTTAACACAACGAGAGAGAGAGAGAGAGAGAGAGAGAGAGAGAGAGAGAGAGAGAGAGAGAGAGAGAGAGAGAGAGAGCAACCTCCTAAACAAGCTACCCTCTCTGCCAGATTATGGAATTCCCACCTACCGAAACCAGACTTAATTAACCGCAAGGAAACACAGCCATTTTTAGTTCATCACACATGTTTATTTCCTTTTTCTTCTAGGCTGCTGGATACCCTGCCGTCGGCTACGGAGCTGGTTACGGCAAGGGCTACGGAGCTGGTTACGGTAAGGGCTACGGCAAGGGCTACGGAGCTGGTTACGGCAAGGGCTACGGAGGAGTCGGCCTTGGCCTGTTCGGCAAGGGCTTTGGCGGCTATGGTCTTGGCTACAATGGTCTTGGCTACAACGGTCTTGGCTACAACGGCCTTGGCTACAAGAAAAACTACTGAACAGTTTGCGGGCAACATGCTGCGTGTAGTTGGAGGTCTTGTTGTGCAGGACAACAGCAGGCCTTTGGACATTAAATGATAGATGGTTCGACCGCCTGTGCTGGTGTTTCTGTGGCTGGATCTGATTTCTCTTTTCTTTCCTCTGTGTGTTTCTTTTCAGTTTCTCTGCTTGTCTCTGTCAATACACATATCTTTTTGCTCCTCCCTGTCCTCCCTGTGTGTGTGTGTGTGTGTGTGTGTGTGTGTGTGTGTGTGTGTGTGTGTGTGTGTACTGTGTATGTGTGTGTGTGTGTGTGTGTTTGAGGGTTAGTGAGAGAGAGAGAGAGACAGAGAGAGAGAGAGAGAGAGAGAGAGACAGAGACAGACAGACAGACAAACAGACACAGAGACAGACATAGAGAGAACAAGTGCACATGCTCAACATGACATTCTGTGAATCATATTTTCCAGCCTTGTCTCATCCCACAGACGGAGACAACTCAGTCAGCCTGTCCACCCCTCTCTCTTCCCAACCTCTATGCCACCCCCACCCCCACCCTTTCTCTTTCTCCCGTTTGCCCTTCGCAAGGTTCACCCCATATCTGACATACTGTTGGCTGAACGGAATCTTTCACACGTCATATGCTATACAGTCTAATATCATCATCTTAGATGAACAGACTATAAATAAATAAACGAAACGAAAAGTCATATGCTATGGCCTTGCTAAAATCATCCTCTAAGGAACTGAAAAGGAAGGGAGACGCAGGGGAACAACAACAACGATGCAATGACAACATTGCTGAATGGACGGGAAAACCATTTGTAAAGACTCACGCTTTGACACACATTTAGCAGGCAGACTTGGGGTAATTTGGTGAGCAGATCTTCTGCGCCGCGTTTGGATTACTCTGTACAGATTTGAGGAAGAAGACGAAGGGGATCAGAAACGAAATTCAGCTGTTGGTTATCTTGAAATGTCAAAGCTGCTCAAGTGATATATAAAAAAAAAAAGTTCGACAGACGGGAATCCGAATGTCACTGCAGGCCACTTGGTTCTCTCCACTTCCTTCCCTCATATATGTGAAACTGTGTGTTTGGTGCATATCTGTTATGCATGTGTGGGTGTATGTGTGAATGTGTGTCTTCATGTTTTACATTTATTTGCTTATTTATCATCATTGTTGTCTTATTTATTTATTTATTATTATTATTATTATCATTATTATTATTATTTTATCATTATTTTCATTACTACTATCTTTTTATATCATAATTATTTATTTATTTATGTAAGGTTATCTATATATATATATATTTCCTCAAGGCCTAAGCGCGTTGGGTTACGCTGCTGGTCAGGCATCTGCTTGGCAGATGTGGTGTAGCGTATATGGATTTGTCCGAACGCAGTGACGCCTCCTTGAGCTACTGAAACTGAAACTGAATCCCTCGGGCCTGTCATCATTTAATCCCCCCCCCCCCCCCCCCCGGTCCTCCAGTCTCTGAAAAGCCCTTCCTCATCATCTACCTTCTCTGCAAAGCATGCCAATTAATATCTCATCAGTAAGGCGGTGGGATCATACTGGGTATAGTATCATACAGATCACGCAACACCGCAGATTAAATAATGTCCTGAACAGTTTTGCATGAGCTACTCACCCTATAGACAAAAACAAATTGCCTGTGATAGACGATTTTACTCAGTGATGCACTCTTAACTATACACATGCAGAATTCCCACTACTGTTCTGTATTTGACTCGAGAAGTACCCGTTGTGCCAGGAAAAAGAAACGATTACTGTAAAAACTTCCTCCACTTTTTGCAACAACCATCCCAAACCAATCATCAGGATGTCATCATGATCATCATCATCCACTCATTACAACACGCGCAACACGATGTGAAAAGTTTGAACAGTAGTTACTACTTGATTATTCTAAAAACTAACACATCCAAATTTGAAAAAAAAAAAAAAACACCAAAAGACACGTACAAAATAAAAAGTGGTCATGATCATAATTTGTTTTCAAACGAACTGGGGTTCACCTTCTCGGTGACTTCGTGAATATTATTTCAATGGTCCTTTACCTGTTCCCCTTCACCTGTTTTCCTGTTCTCACCTGCCTTCCTGAGCTGAGCGGTTGCCTAGTGGAAACGCGTTCAGCTAGCAAGCGAGTGTCCACGGATTCGATTCATATGCTCCCACTCCACCAAACCTTGAGCGGTGGTCTGTGTGCTAGTCATTCGACGATACGAGACTCTCTGAGTCATGAGACGATAAACCGAGGTCCAGTGTGCAACATGCACTTAGTAGCACATGTGAAATAGTCCGCAAGTCCGCAGCACCGATATGGTTGTCCCTGGCAAAGTTCTATAGAAAAATTCATTCTTATAGTCAAACAAATAGGCTTGCAGACAAAAAAACAACAACATATAATGGTGGCGCTGAAGTGTGGCGAAGCGCTTTCTCCGTTGACAACAGGCAGAATCTCACACAGCGAAATCTGATGGGACTAAAGGTAATCATACATCACAACATACACCGTGGTCAATGTCTTGAAAAATGCCTCTAAAAGCAAACATTCACTCTCCCATGCACACACACACACACACACACACACACACACACACACACACACACACACACACACACACAGAGAACGCACGCACACACACACGCACACACACACACACACACACACACACACACACACACACACACACACACACACACACACACACACACACACACACAGCCATAATGTTCCTCTGGAAATGGGATTCATATGAAACGACGGCTGAATTATGAAACGATCTTTCTGTACACTGCATGTGGTACAGAGCTCATTTAGTAATCATCCACGCGCATAATTATAGCAATCATACAAAAGGATGAATATATTCCTCTGAGTATACATGCTTTACTCCGGGTGCGAAACAGGAGGGAGAGAGTAGGGGAATGGAGAGAGAGGGGGAATGAAGAGAGAGAGAATGTATATATTGAGAGAGAGGAGGAAGGGTTGTAGAGAAAGAATAAGAGAGAGGGACACAGACAGACAGACAGACAGACAAGGAGGGTGAGATATTGGGCGGGAGGGAAAATGTTGGAAACGTAGGTTGTGAAATGAAAGCAATGACAGGACCGACGAGAGAGGACCACGCCAAACAACTGCACGTCTTAAAACTTTACAGCACTTCTGTCAGCAGTCTTCACTCTTTAAAAACCCCGCAATAAACTAACACACCGCTTCCATAAACCTACCTACCGCTGTCTCCTCTCGGACTAACTCCTCGACAGTTGACACGCCCCATAAATTCCAATGGAAAACAATGAACCAAACAAAGACCCAAAGGAGACTACCGAATACCTAGCGAGCAAGAAACCCGGTGAGGGGGAAATGGCATCCAGAGTTATAACATCCATTTGCATGAACGTTAATGTGGATAGACATTAAATGAATTAAACAAACGTTAAACAGAATTAGAGCGAGGGAGAGAGAGGGGGGGCGGGGAGAGAGAGGGAGGGAGACAGAGAAGAAGAAGAGAGAGAAACAGAAGCTGTGACAGGTGAAAAGACAGACAGTCGAGAGAGAGAGAGAGGTGGGGTGGAGTGGGAGAGAGTGAGGGGGGATAGCGAGACGGTGGGGGGGGGGGGGGGGGGGGGGGGGGGCGGGGGAGGGGGGAGGGGGGGGGGGAGGCAGAGAGACTCAAAGCATTGGCAGAAGTCATAAACCCAAGCGGTAATATCAAAACGCCACTTTCATTGTACCGTGACCGGCCCAACTCTCTCACCGTTAAGAACTTTCTTTCTTTTTTCAACGTGAGAATAAAGATCAACGGAATTACATTCGCATAATCACTAACAATTTCAACATCACCGGTCCTAACCACAAGGAACACCTGAGAGGTAAAGGAACAGGAAGGTCTCGGAAGACAGGACACTAAAGTCGTTAACGGACTGACCGAGCGAGGTAGCGCAGCTGTTTTATGGCGTGGCGGACCTGGATAAAAAGACGGCATTGAGACACGCTCAGTAAGTCACCTGCCCCAGACTTCAGATACTGCTTGCTTCAGCCAGGTCGCTCCTTCCGTTTCCACCATGGTGAGTGAAGCATCCCTGTTTCTCTCTGTCCCCCTGGCAGTATGGAGTTTCTTTTTCAGTTTCCCTTACTCAAGGAGGCATCACTGCGTTCGGACAAACTCACATACGCTACACAACATCTGCCTGACAGCAGCATAACCCAACGCGCTTCGTCAGGCTTTGAGTGCATGCACATATATTTGTGCACCTATCATTGTGAATTTCTTCTGCAGCATTTTGCCAGAGCACAACACCTGTAATCCCACTGATTCTTTTACAGTGCGCCAAGTGCGTGCTGCACATAGGATCTCGGTTTATCGTCTTATATGTCTGTCTGAGTGTGTATGTGTGTGCGTCTGAAATCTGATTGAATGACACAGGAAACGAATGATAAGCGCCCAGTGGCAGCCGTCAGTCGGCTCTACCCAGGTAGGCAGCCTGTGGTGCAAATGTCCCCGTGTATGTAAAGCGCTTAGAGCTTGGTCTCTGACCGAGGATAGGCGCTATATAAGTATCCACATCAATCAATCAATATGACTTGACGCTCAGTTTGATTTTCCGGTCAAATATTGTAGAAAGGAAGAGACCGGAAAGTGAACCCAGACTCTCAAGGACACTCTACTAGCTCAACCATTCTTCCGCCTTTGATTACAATGGAACAAACACGGTCCTTGCGAACAAAGAATTTGATTTGGTTTGTGTTATCTTGTCTGGATATAACCGTGCCACTTGTTTTCTGTATCTGTTTGCGGACTGTACATGTTCTGCCCCGCCCATCCCTCCCTCTCTCTCTCTCTCTCTCTCTCTCTCTCTTTATGTCTCTTTCTCTCTCTCCCCTCCTCTCTCTCTCTCTCCCCCCCTCTCTCTCTCATGTTCTTTTATTTCAGTCGTTTGCTTTCTACGCATCTTTTAATTTTCTTCATTCTTAATTCATTTTTTTCATTTGTTTTATCTCTTTGTTTATTTGATTTTTGTGTAATTCTTTATACATACGTTGGGAAGGCCACAAGGCATGACCATTGGGTTTATGCGAGAGTCAGGCTTCTCCTCCCTTTTTCAAAAGCAGATCAGTCCGGACGTACTTTTCGATATCTCACTGAACCTAAAACTGAAATTTGTTACCCCGTTTACATTTCTTGAAAACCTGGCTTTTGCCATGTAATACGTTTCCTCGACCCTTGGATTTTATTTTCTCCGAATCAGCAGTTATTCTGAATACTGTTTGTGTTTCCGTTATGGTAGTTTTACTCAAATGCGATGATAGTTTAGATTTCAGATTTATCTATTTAAAAAATTAAAAAAAGAAAAAAAAAAAGAAAAAAGAAAGAGAGAGAGAGAGAGAGAGAGAGAGAGAGAGAGAGAGAGAGAGAGAGAGAGAGAGCCCTTGTATTTTTGTTGCGAAGTGATACACATAACAAATAACGGAATGCTTTCCCGACATTTCTCGACACTCATAACAGGTGTGTTTTTTTGTTTTCTTTTGCAGGAGCCCATTGTCATCTTCCTAAGCTGTGTGCTGGGCTTTTCCGGTCTGGCTTATGGCAAAGACCTGCCCTTGAATGGCTTCAGCAAACAGCTTGGCTTTGGCAAAGACCTTCCCTTGAATGGTTTCGGCAAAGACCTTGGCTACGGCAAAGACCTGAGCTATGGCAAAGACCTTCCCTTGAATGGCTACGGCAAGGACCTTGGCTACGGCAAAGACCTTCCCTTGAATGGCTACGGCAAAACCCTTGGCTACGGCAAAGACCTTCCCTTGAATGGCTACGGCAAAAAGCTCGGTTTCGGCAAAGACCTTGGCTACGGCAAAGACCTGAGCTATGGCAAAGACCTTCCTTTGAATGGTTACGGCAAAGACCTTGGCTACGGCAAAGACCTGAGCTATGGTAAAGACCTTCCTTTGAATGGCTACGGCAAGGACCTTGGCTATGGCAAAGACCTGAGCTATGGTAAAGACCTTCCTTTGAATGGTTACGGCAAAGAGCTTGGCTATGGCAAAAACCTTCCTTTGAATGGCTACGGCAGCGACCTTGGCTATGGCAAAGACCTTGGCTATGGCAAAGACCTTGGCTATGGCAAAGACCTAGGCTATGGCAAAGGCTATGGTCTCAACCGCGACTTTCCATTCGGGAACGGCCTCGGCGTAGGAGTTCTGGGCACCGGTGGATACCCATTCGGAAACAGCTACGGGTATGAGAAGGTGAGTGACGAAGATTGTTATCGAACTGCGTTTTGTCACTAGCTGTGGGTTTTTTTGCGTGAAATTCGGGCTGTTCTTCCCGGGAAGAGCGCGCAGCCACGCTGGAGCGCAACCCAGAATTTTTTTCTGTCTGTAAGAGTCTTTGTTTTACTATCAAAAAGGACTATCCAACATAGTTTTGCCATACACAAGCCTGAAAAGTGATTGGAGCGTTTGTATAATGATTATAGGTTATTATGTGGATCATCATATTTTCGTTTTCTGCTTCCTTTTTCCATTAGAAGTCTTTCTTTTTCTGGCAAACCCTCTGTACAACTGGATTTGGCAAACATCCATGTGAATGCTTCAGCTTTTTTCAAAAGCAGTTGGGAACTTTTTGTTTTCTAATTTGATATCGTAAGCAAGTAAATTTCCACCTTTTTTCATTTCTTAAAGTTTTCTCCAGACTTTGTCGCTATCATTTTGATTAGAAACATTTTTGTTACAAAAATCAGACCAATACTGTAGTTTGGCCTGTGCTAATATCTAGTTATAATGATTTTTCGTCTTCTTCATTTCTGTGTGCTTTTCTTCGTCAGATATGTCTTTGTTATACACTCTAAATGCAAGGTTTTTTGCTGTTTTTTTATATAGCTTATTAGCTTCTTTACATTGTGCGTTCCACCACACATTGCCCGATTGTTTGTCTGATTTTACTGCACCAGCAGCAGACAAAACTGCTTCCATGAATTTAGCGCATGAGCTGTCAACATTTTCGACGCGAATGTCATTGATATCAGTGATAGAAAGTACGGTTTCAAATTGGGTCCAGTCAGCGTTTCTATGTGTATTTTTTAATTTTATCTTTTTCAACACTGAGTTAATGACAATCGGTAAGTGATCACTACCAAGCGTGTCTTTTATAGTAGCCCGCTCACATTCTGGGGTAATAATATGGGAAATAAGCGAGAGGTCTATAGCCGTTGCTATATGTCGCGATATATCAGGGATTCTGGTTAGACTAACGTCATTTAGAAAATAAAAAAAGATGAATCCACTACATTTTCAACAAACCGATTATTCATGGCCATTTTGCAGTCATTGTCCCAGAAAGGGGAATGGGCACTGAAATCACCGGCTATCAACCATTTTTCATTCCGGTCATGAAGGGTTCGAACCATTCTTCGTTTTGATCGTTAGGACCGTTTTGGAAGGTATACCGAAGATAACGATGTTCAAAATCATTTTCTCGTTAAACTTAACCCTGACTACACATGCATTGATATTATCCATATTATTAGACACAGAAGGCTCTGTGTGTGTGTGTGTGTGTGTGTGTGTGTGTGTGTGCGTGCGTGTGTGTGTGTATGTGTGTGTGTATGTGAGTGCGTGCGTGCGTGCGTGCGTGCAAGCGTGCGTGCGTGCGTGCTTGCGTGTGTGTGTGTGTGTGTGTGTGTGTGTGTGTATGTGTGTGTGTGTGTGTGTGTGTGTGTGTGCGTGTGTGTGTGTGTGTGTGTGTGTGTGTGTGTGTGTGTGTGTGTGTTAGGAATACGGCTTCCCCAACAACGGTTACGGCTACGGATTTGACAAGAAGGACTATGGCTACGGCAAAGGCTTCGGCAAAGGCTACGGGTTCCCAGTCAATGGGAACGGTCCCTTCAACGACGACCTGGAATTCCCCGGACCCGTCGTGGCTTAAACGGACACTGTTCTGACAAACGACTGAAGGATGGAGCGTATTTTACATAATTATTTGCTGTATGAAGTCCCGCGTGTGTGAGTTTGTGAATACATTTTTCAGAGGAAACTGTCTTTCTTGGTGTGTTGTGTGAAGAGGCATTGATGCGAATGGAAGCGTGTGAAAGAGAGAGAGAGAGAGAGAGAGAGAGAGAGAGAGAGAGAGAGAGAGATCCAAATCAAGACAAGACAAAACTATTCATTTTCGAGGGTAATATATAAGCATTGGTGTGCGTTTTTTACAGTCCCAGCCTTGAACATAGTCTGCACTACACAATACTAGATAAATTCATGAGCATGATAAACAACTATTAAAGTGCGCGCGTGCGCGCGCGCACACACACACACACACACACACACACGCACACATACACAAACACAAACACACGCATGTACGCACATACAGGAGAGAGAGATTCAGCATAAAAATCATCAAAATCAAGGAACTTCAGTGATGTTTTAAAAAAAAATCTGAACGAGCTGACAATTTTTAGACAATCCACAGTCACTCACACACTTTCAGCCACACACGCTTACACACATTCACACGAACGTGGACACATATTTACACATAGGCACGTAAACGTACGCATACGTTCGCTAACACAGAAAGAAAAGCACGAAAGGCCTGCGCACTCATGCTCCGTTGTTCCACACCAAATACGTCCAGCGTAATAGTGGTGGGATCATGTCAGACTTCTGTACGAACTCCCCCCACCACCCTCCCCTCTGCATACTCTCACCCCAAGATACGCGTCTAGCATACAGTACATTTGCAGATGCAAAAGAGTAATTATGGCCTCATGCCAGAATACATTGCACTACCTAAGACGTGCCCGCAATGCGGGAGTGGTTTTGGCCCTATGCCCCGAACTCCCCCCCTTCCAAGCACACAGAACTTTTCTTTATGGCCACATGCTCGAATTCACGCCTCGACCGCCACCAAGAGACACCCCACTAAGGCCAGATTTACTTCCCTCCTCTGGGCGGAAGGGAGCGTATACGGGCATAAGGACAGAGTTACTTCCTATCACCCTCTTCCAAACTAAGTATTGGGAGTGGGGGTGGCAGGGTGGACAAATGGGAGCGTAAGGCCAGTATAACTCCCCTCTTCTTCTCTGAAGTGAATATTGGTGGTTTGGGGGGCGGGGGGTGGGGGGGGGAGGTGGAGATGGGAGGGTGGACATATGAACGTAAGGCCAGTATAACCCCCTCCTCTTCTGGAGGTGGGGGGGGGGGGGGGCGGCGTACTTAATAATGTGCAGGAGCGGAGGGTGTAAACGGAAATAATGTCCAGAATTACTTTTCTCCTCTTCTCTGAACAAGGACTGTTTTTATTATTATTATTATTATTTTTTTTTAATGTGGGGTATGGGGGGTGCACACAGACATAAGGCCAGAATTACTCCCCCTTCTCGTATGTGAGATGAGTAGGTGAGAGGGGTCTTTGACCGGACATAAGGCCAGAAGTACTCCCCCACACACTCCGTGTGAGAGTAGTGTTTGGGGAGGGAGAGAGGGGTGATGGGAGGGATTCGGGCAAAAGGCCAGAATGATCACCCTCTTCTCTGAGTTTGGTACTAGGGGGCTGTATACAAGCATAAGGTTAGTGTTAATCTCCTCCTCCTATTCTGTGAGTCTAGCACTGGAGGCGGGGGGCGTATAACGCCAGAACACCTCCCCTCCTCTCCCGTGAGCTTAGTAACTGGAGGAGTGGAGGAAAGGGTGTGTGCACGAGCATCAGGCCTGTATAAGTCCCCCCCCTCCCCCTCTGTGAGCTTAGCACTGGTTCGGGCGGGAGCTGGCGGTGAGGGTGAGGGGGTAACCTGGATAATGAGTGGGGAGTGACTGTAATTTGCTGTAAAGCAACTCCCAGGAGGGTGAAATTGAGCAAGTGCCCTTTCTTACCCGTCGGAGTGATTCCGGAACGGATGGTGATTTCGGCACGTTACTCTGCCCTCATCTTCTGTGAACGTAATATTTGGAATGGGTATTCGGGCATAATGTTAGAAATTCTCTCCTTTTCTGTGAGCACAGCACTGGGGATTGGGGAGTGGGGGTGGAGGCATAAAGTCAGATTTAGCCCCCTCTACTACACATCTCCTACAAGGAGCACAAGACCAATAACTATGTGCGGAACCTGGTCAGCAACCTTGTTGGGCCCCAAGAACCACTGCTGGCGACTGTCAAACGATGGAAGATGGCATGGTTTGGTCACGTCATACGACATAACACCCTCTCCAAAACCATCCTGCAAGGGACTGTAGAGGGAGGGCGCAGACGGGGGCGGCAGAGAAAGAGCTGGTCCGACAACGTCAAGGAATGGACCAAAATGACGATGCCAGATCTCCTCACGACAGCTGCCAACAGAACGGCGTGGCGAGCTATGACATCTTCCTCATGTCCCCCCAACGACCCCAGGGTCGAGGGAAT
>NC_134882.1:48949216-48971716 GCF_041734735.1 Babylonia areolata | reverse complement strand
GAGCTGGTCGCTTCGGCTGGATCGTTCGTAATTAGGCATACCTACCCCAGGCTTTAAAGCTAAATGAGCTCGATAAAAAAATATATAAAAAACTACAGTGAACGTTTCTTTATCAGCAAATGTGTTACTTGTGACTTATAATCTCAGTGTTGATAATAATGAAGCATATCAGATGTTTACATATTTTTTCTGTCAGTGTCAGATAAATAAAAATACAACCTACAATTATTACAATCAAGAACAATATCACTGCAACGAAATTCAAACTGAGCCAGAAGAAACATACGGAAAAAGAAGATCAGACTATATTACAGAACGTCAAGAAAGTTGAAAACCTTAGAGATTTATTTGTTGACCAAATTGAATAAAGAAAGAGAAGAAGAAAAGCAACACTGAACTCAACAGTCATCTCACCATGGTGAAGGAGGAGAGCTTCAGAAGCTGCAAACGAAGAGCGCTAACGGTCGGAGTCCTGAAGAGTCGGTGACTTGGTGAAGACCTGATGTGTGCTTCCTTATATACCCCTCTGCCCCGTCCGTGAATTGTGTCTGCTTCCCTCGGCCAGTCCTTCAATAAAATGTTTATCTTCATTGCTCATTCAGCCCCTGAGCACTCGTTGTGGTGGTGTAAAAAGTTACTGAGCTGTAAATGGTCTCTTGGTCAAATGTTTCTTGATATCCAATTCCGTGACTGCTATCCTTTGTGAGGCAGATTTAATGCTGTGCCGGGTGTTTTTATTTTTAAATATTTTTTCCTGCATCTGCTTTAAACATCCCATGTTGATGAAGCTCCATCTGCCTTTACTTTGATCAGATTTGAATAAGTGAATGTCTGTAATAAAAACAACAGCAACAACAACAAAAATTAAACAAAAAATATACATAAATAAATAAATAAATAAATAAATAAAAAGATCAAACAAACAAACCAAAAAAAAAACAAAAAAAAAACGTCCGAAAGGGCTCTAAGTACTGGTTGGTATTATAAACTGGATTCTAATTCATTCATTGAACTAGACTGCCAATCATGTTTGCTTTTCTCAAAGCCTATTGATCGGTGTACTGTTTAGAAATAGTGTGAAAGGTACAATGTTCAATATTCTGAGAAGTATGTGTACTACGATACAATCTTGTGTTAGATGTGGTAATTCGTACACCAAATATTTCAAATGTATGCAAGGTCTGAAACAAGGATGCTCATTAACCCCAACTCTATTCTCTCTCTTTATTGATAAGCTTGCACATCAAATGTTATCGCGGGGTAAGCATGGAATACAGTTTCAACCAAATGGTATTCAAATCTTTATGTTACTATTTTGCTGGTGATATTGCTCTTATCTCTTCCACCATTTCAGGTTTACGAAATCAGATGAATGTTCTGCATGAGTGTACACAAAGATTATGCTTGAAAGTGAACCTAGATGAAACTTAAGTTATACTTTGTCGTAAGGGTGGATACTTAGGAAAGAAAGAATATTGGTTTTTCGGTCAAGATTGCTTAGAAATAGTTAACCCTTACAAATATGTAGGTTCCTATTTTCATGTAAACTTAGTTTTGAAGTTGCTACCAGATTCATGCAAAGAAAGCTACCTTCGAAATTATGAGCACTTTAAGGAAATTTGGATATTATTATCCTAAACTGTTTTTCAAACTCTTTGAGGCCCAGGTCGTTCTCTCTCTTTTGTATGGCTCCGAGCTATGGGGTTTCAAATTACGATAATCTATAGAAAAGATCCATTTGCAAACTTGGAAATTACTACCAAACGTTTTCCTTTCATTCCTAATGTTATGGTATACGGCGAACATGGATACCCACTGTTCAAACATTCCACCGCAAGATGTATTCTATATTGGTTTCGGCTACATGAACAGCCATTGTCAAGGTATTCTAGAAAAGCCTATGATAAGCTATACGATATACGAGGGTCATTCAATAAATAAGGTGAATTTTTCGGTATAAGGACTTCTAATACAGATAGAAGCTTACTTTTTTTTTTTTTTTTTTTTTTTTTGTTTTACTTCTTTTTCACATGGATTTAATTTGTTTTGCAGATTAAAAAAAACTTTGAGAGTTTTGGCGATTAACAAAGATGGCCGACCAAGAAGCATGCTCCAGGATTGAACAGCGGTCAGTTATCAAGTTTTTGGTTGCTGAAGGGTGCAAACCAGTTGAAATTCATAGGAGAATGTCAACTGTGTATGGTGCCACATGTTTCAGCCGAAAAAATGTCTACAAGTGGGCTAAATTGTTTAAAGAAGGACGGAGCAGTGTTGAGGATGAAGACAGGCCTGGAAGGCCTACAGAAGTGAGGTCTCCTGAGGTGATCGAATCAGTCAATGACCTCATTCAGTCTGACAGAATGGTGACAGTGGATGACATTACAAGGACTTTGAGCTTATGTGTTGGGACAGCACACAAAATTGTCCATGATGACCTTGGCTACTCGAAGGTCAGCTGCCGGTGGGTGCCAAAGATGCAAGGCCTCACACAGCAGCCCGAACGGTGCAGACCATCAACGAGCTGGGCTGGGAACTGCTCCCTCATCCCCCTTACAGCCCAGACCTTGCCCCTTCAGACTTTCACCTGTTTGGTCCCTTGAAAGCGTTCACGAGAGGCACGAAGTTTGAAAGTGACGATGAAGTCAAAAGTGTTGTGAGCGACTGGCTGAGATATCAGTCCAAAGATTTTTACGCTGAGGGAATACGGAAGCTTGTGCACAGATGGGAAAAGTGTGTGACAGTGCTGGGAGACTACGTTGAAAATTAAAAAAAAAAGTAAGCTTCTATCTGTATTAGAAGTCCTTATACCGAAAAATTCACCTTATTTATTGAATGACCCTCGTACAAAGCAGAAATGATAATGCACAAAACTGGGTTACTTACGTAAAGGACCTTGGATGTTTTGTATGTTTGGGGAAGTTGGAGATGAGAAACTCTTCATTCGCATATATAAAGAGCCATTACAGAATTGCTTTTGTCAAAAAAGAAAGAAAACAAAAGGTGCTCATGACCTGCATGCAACACACACAGACACACAGACACAGACACACAGACACAGACACACACACACACACACACACACACACACACTCACACACACACACACACAATATCCAAAATCAGAGAGAGAAAAAAGAAAATAAAAGAAGAAAGAATTGCTGAATTGCTTTTGTCAACGTTGGTATGCACATGTGTCAGAAAGCAAGCACTTTGACTTTTATCTTTCGTTTAAACGAGCCTTTGAATGTGCAAAAATACTTTGATTACATTAATAACAGATATTTAAAACAGTTTTAAACGCTTCAGAATGGGTGTTTCTGCTATAAAGTTAGCAACCCCTAGCAACACCTACCGCTTACCCCTGTTGGTCAAGTGGGTCGCCCTCTTTGTTTAGCTGACTATGAAGATCAGTTCCATGTACTGTTTGAATGCCCAAACTACAGTGACCCAAGGTTAAAATATTGCATAAATAGTTCCAACTCATATTTAACACGAGATCAGCAATGTGCAAGTATTTTGAATGGTGGACTCGACTGTTAATTTAATCTTTCAAAGTTTCTTTTTTTAGGCTTTTAAGCGCAAAGATATAATGAATTGTAATTATGTACCAACAAGTAGCTAGGAACGACAATATTTCATATATTTTGCCATTGCCTTGTTCAAAAGTGTCTTTACAATGATGATCTCTGACTAATGAAGTGAGGACGGAAGATTTATTTATTCATTCCTTTATTTGTTCCTTATTTGTCTATTAAACTATTCACTTTTTTTTGCGCCTTTATGTAGTTTTCTTCATGTGTGTCACGTTTGCAACGGGTCAAAGGCGTATTAGCAGTTAAACCATTTGTTCATTGTTCGTTGTTCTTTGTTCTCTCTCTCTGTCTCTCTCTCTCTCTCTCGCTCTCACTGTTCCTCTGCCCCACTTATTTTCCTAGTCAATGTACAGTAAATTGAACAAAACAACACAGTGCATATCAAATTCATGGGCTTTCAGACCGCATATAGATTATTTGACAGGGAAAGCAACTCCACCCCCACCCCACCCCCAAGAAAGATTCGACAGACAAATACAGCTATGGACAACATAAATACAAGCATGAGATTCATTTCATCGTTTGTTTCCTCCGTTCAAGAACACAGTTATGACAGGGTGGGCATACTGCGTGTACTGAATTAACCCTTGTGATACGATGAAGTTTGTTTTGTTTTTCTAATAAACAATAAGCTCAAACAACATTTGTTGCTTAAAATGATATGAAGAAAAGCACACACTTTCTAACCAATGCTGCTCAGCTCTTTGAGTCATCTTGCTCGCATCTTGCAGCCAGGAATAATGTAACAAACATTGTTGACAGGGCAAAGTCAAAGTTCTACTCTTCTAAAATACTTGCATGCACCACAGCCAAACAGCTTTTCAACGCTACGAACAATCTACTAGGTAAAATGAAAAACACTCCTCTCCCTACAACATTTTCGGTGCAGGAACTCCCTCAAAAGTTTTCTGACTTCTTCACCGGCAAAATATCATGCATTCGTGAGAAGCTTGACTCTGTTGTGTCTCCTTCTTCACCCGTTCAAGAACGCGTGTACAGTGGTCCTGTTTTACATTGTTTCCAACCGGTTACTGAAGATTTTGTGAAGAAAGTGTGTCTGAGCGCTTGTCCGAAATCCTGTGAGCTTGACCCTGTCCCGTCTTCTTTGTTGGTTGAATGTATTGATGTTCTACTGCCACATATTACTCATGTCATCAATTCTTCCTTGCTGTCTGGTTGTTTCCCTGAAAGCTTCAAGTCTGCTGTTGTACGTCCACTCATCAAGAAACCATCTTTGGATCATAATTGTTTGAAAAATTATCGACCTGTCTCTAATCTGTCATTTTTATCGAAACTGCTAGAAAAGATCATATTGTCTCAGCTCTTAGCTCATCTGGAGCAGAATGGCTTACTTAATTCCCACCAGTCAGCTTATAGACGTGGTCACAGTTGCGAAACAGCCCTTCTTAGAATAGTGAATGATTTGCTTTCGGGATTTGATGAGGATAAGATATCTGTTCTCGCTCTCTTAGATTTGTCAGCAGCTTTTGACACTATCGACCACTCTATCCTCTTGAACAGACTTAAAACTTCCTTTGGTATTCGTGACACTGCACTAGCATGGATCACGTCTTACCTGTCAGATCGTACACAGAAAGTGTGTGTAAATGGTACATACTCTAGAGTATCTGCCTTGAAATATGGTGTCCCACAGGGGTCCGTCCTAGGTCCTGTTCTTTTCGTGCTGTATGCGGCTCCTGTGTCGGATGTCATCAGTCATCATGCGATGTCGCATGAGAGCTTTGCTGATGACACACAACTTTATCAGTCGGCTTCCATAGCTGAATTTGATGCACTGGTGACTCAAACACAGGAGTGCATTGCTGGCCTAAAGGACTGGATGACTCTCAACAAGCTGCAATTAAATGATGATAAGACTGAATTGATGATAACCTGTCCAAAGAAGTTTCGTCAACATCCTTCCTTTCCTGACTCTGTTCTGATCAATAGCACACCTGTTTCACTTTCTCCCTCTGTTCGCAGTCTTGGTGTAATCCTGGACCAGTCTCCTTCCTTCCAACAGCACATTTCGAATATCTGTAAAGTTGCCTATTTGGAACTGCGCAGAATCAGCTCTATCCGCCACTATCTCTCAACCGATGCAACCAAGACACTTGTATGCTCTCTGGTTCTCTTAAGATTGGATTACTGCAGCTCTCTTTTGGCCGGCCTTCCCAAATACCTGTTAGACAGACTCCAACGAATTCAGAATAACGCTGCCAGACTCATTTGCAGAGCTTCTAAATTTGACCATGTTTCTCCTCTTCTTCAGTCTCTCCACTGGTTGCCTGTTTCTGATCGAATAGACTATAAGCTATCCACTCTGACCTTTTCTGCAGTCAACGGATCTGGCCCCAAGTATCTTTCTGAACTCATCCATATCTATACCCCGTCTTCCTCTGATACTCGACTTCTCAGGATACCTCACGTCAGAAGTAAGACCTATGGACACAGATCGTTTTCTTTTCAATCGCCAAAGACGTGGAACAAGCTCCCTGATAACCTCCGTCATTCTGATTCCCTCGCATCTTTTAAATCTCGTCTCAAAACTCACCTATTCCCTCAGCAATAAGTTCAATTGTTGCAGGTCCACAACTACATGCATGTATATGAATGTGTATTGTGTGTGCGTGTGTTTATATAAGTTTGTGCCTGCCTATGTGTGCGTATGTGTTAGGGTAGCTGTTAGATACACATGTATGTTAAAATGTATGTATGCAGTGTGTGTGTGTGTGCGTGCGTGCGTGCGTGTGTGTGTGTGCGCGTGCGTGCGTGTGTGTGTGTGTGTGTGTGTGTGTGGTCACATTTTGGTGTGTGTATGTAACATAGATATAATGTTTTATGTTATCAAAAGCGTTTTTGTAAAGCACCTAGAGCAGATTTCTGGATAGTGTGCTATATAAGTATCCATTATTATTATTATTATTAAGTATACAAAAAGGTAAGCTATTCATCTCTTTGAGTCATCTTGCTCGCAGGTATACAAAAAGGTAAGCTATTCATCTCTTTGAGTCATCTTGCTCGCAGGTATACAAAAAGGTAAGCTATTCAACTCGTTGAAGTTTCATTCCTCAAAGACATTTCTTTTTTTCCTCTGGGTGGTGTGTTCTCACAATTCGAAGACCGTCCATCTTTGATGCAGAGTTGTTTAGGTTTGTGTTGTTTCGTTTTGTGATGTGTTGTGAGGAGGAAGGAAAAATTTTGTTTAATGCCCCGTCACACATATTCGGTGATTGAAGATATTTTGTTAGAATATTAATGTATACATTTGAGTATTATCGTTTAAAAGGGGAGGAGGGTGTGGATGAATGATGAGTTGGGGGAAACCGGACAAATGAGGGAGGGGTTTGGGTGAAATTTGAAAACAAATATCTAAATGCAATAACAGGAGATTACTTAAAGGACTTCGAAAAAGAGGAGTCGTTTATCTAACAAGCGAAACAACTGATAATGAATGCAAAAAGTCAAAAACATCAACGTTCTCAGTCACTTGTGAAGTCACTTTCGTGTACATAAGACTTCATAAAGCTACAATAAAACAAATTAAAATGTGCTTAATTGTCAGGTTACCAAAGCATATGCACTTGACATTAGAAAAGTACTAGGTCCGTAATGAATTTGATAATAGTCTGAGAGTTAAACACAGAATTGGTATGTGAATCGGACCGATGTCTGAGACAGTCAACTGACGAGGTGTAAGAGTTAAATGAAAGCACCTCTTTCTAGTATTGTACTTATTTCCTTGTTTGACTATGGGCAATATACTTTTATATTATCTGTATTATTCTTTGCTCCCCTTTTTGCTGCTCTGTCTGTTTGGTCGTCGTAAAGGAATCCAGTATGGGATGGCATCCAACAAAAATCGCCACAGATGGCAACGTCAGGTAGTCATCATACAGTGTTATGTCGTGTCGTGTCGTCTCGTGTCATGTCGTGTCGTGTCGTGTCATGTCGTGTCGTGTCATGTCGTGTTGTGTCGTGTTGTGTTGTGTCGTGTCATGTCGTGTCGTGTCATGTCGTGTTGTGTCGTGTTGTGTTGTGTCGTGTTGTGTCGCGTGGTGGTGTGTTATGTCGTGTCGTGTCGTCTCGTGTCATGTCGTGTCGTGTCGTGTCATGTCGTGTCGTGTCATGTCATGTGTTGTGTTGTGTTGTGTTGTGTCGTGTCATGTCGTGTTGTGTCGTGTTGTGCTGTGTTGTGTTGTGTTGCGTCGTGTTGTGCTGTGTTGTGTTGTGTCGTGTTGTGTCGCGTGGGGGTGTGTAGTATTGTGCTGGCTTGGGTTGGTTGTGTTGCTCTGTATTGCATTGTATAACGTTTTTTTCACAACAGATATCACTGTGTAAAATTTGGGCTGCTTTTTCTCCCTGGCTTGAAATGATATGAGGAAAAGCACACACTTTCAAACCAATGCTGCTCAGCTCTTTGAGTCATCTTACACACAGGTATACAAAAAGGTAAGCTTGTCAACTCGTCGAGTTTTCGTTCCTCAGAAACGCTTCTTTTTTCCTTCTGGGTGGTGTGTTCTCACAATCAAAGACCGCCCATCTTTTTTTTGGGGGGTATGGGGGTGGGGGAGGGTGTAGGGGGAGGGGGAAGAGCTAACACAGGCGTGAACCAACATTGTCCCCTCCACTGCTGTGGTCTAGATACTGGGGAAGGGATATGTGCAAAAGGCCAGCGTACTTTTCAGAAAGGGTTGTACACGGGCACATGGCCAGAACTACACCCTCCTATTCTCTGACCTAAATACGGTATCACTCACCTTCCTCTTCTGTGAGGGCAGTTGTGGGGGTCACGGGTGGAGGTGTTCGCAGTGGTGTGTCTTCCTGTTTTTTGTTTACATAAATATCGCTTCCCACATCAAAGTGGATTTGTTTCTACATATTTATGTCATCCTGTGTGTGTGTGTGTGTGTGTGTGTGTGTGTGTGTGTGTGTGTGTGCGTGTGTGTGTGTGTGTTCTATGAAATGCATTTTGTTTTAATCTAAGTCTTACTTACATGATAGCATTTATCATCTGATTCATCTGAAATGTGAATTTTGATTTATATGAACACATTGGAAGTTTTTCGTTGGCAAAGAGCTGTTGAAATGGGTTTTTCTTTTTCAGGCATGGTTGTATTCAAGGCATGTTTATAATGCCTCCCCCCACCTGCAATCAAGATCGATGACACAGACAGAGATCAAGTCATTCGACAACTGGACAGGACACGTTGTCCGCATGACAGACAGCAGGATCCCGAAGATGCTTTTGTATGGCCAGCTGAAGGAAGGCCACCGCGAACTTGGAAGACCCTGCAAGCGCTTCAAGGACACCTTGAAGACAAACCTCAAAGCCTGTGACATAGACATCGCTTCCTGGGAAACTGATGCCCATGACCACTCCCACTGGAGGATGTTGTACTCTAGTGGCATAAAGACGTTTGACAACAAGAGAACTCTGGCCATAAAGGAGAAGCGTGAGCGAAGGAAGCAGGGCTCAACTTCTGGAGACGTTTTCCTTTGCAACACCAGTGGGAAGTGCTGCGCATCCAGAATCGGCCTCTTCTCCCATATGAGGACACACACCGACAGATAAGCCTGCCTGCCTACTCATCCATCAGTCCGACGGGATACTCCTTTTTTTCATTTTTATATTCAACTGGATGATGGAAGGCGCTTTGAGCAGCAATGGTACTGGATATCGCACCATAGAATAAAAATATGTAGTATTGTTATCATTATTATTATTATCATTATTCAAAGGACTAGTACTCGATCTCCACAATTCGCTGGAAGGACCAGTGTCACAACCCATAAGGGGTTGCCCATGAACCCCCCGCACCTTCCCAGACTAACTAACACCCCGACAACACAAAACACAGAGACATAGATAAATCAGCTCAGTTCTTTACTGTTGTACATGTTGAATACCCTGGTCCAGACACACAAATTGAAACACTTAACTACAGCAACACTCTTGAATTACATCATAGCAGCTTGATCAAGACACAGTAAGCCCTAATAACAGCAGCACAGATCTACGCAAAAGAAAAACAAAATGTCAGGTCACTTGAACCAAAATCACGTTCATCTGTTGAAGGACAGCATCACTGAACTGGCTTCAGTCGTACGCCCGCAGAAACGGAGGGGGTGGAAACGGGAGGAGGGACTGTGGGTGAGGACGTTGGAAATATGAGGTGGGGGGAAGGAGTGGAAGTGAGGGAATTTGGAATGGACAGGGCTGAAGGGGAATGACTGTAGAGGCGAACCCTGGAGTTCCGTCGGGGTAGCAGACAGGGGAAACCCACAGGAAAAAGTCAAGGGAACAAATCTGTCACCAGGCAGGAATCAGGCTCACCACTGGCCCAGGAGAGAACACGAAACACAGATCCACACAGAGGCAGAAGGGGGTCACACCAGAACCGAACCCCACGACTGTCCAAGAGGGCACCCAACAGCTCACTTGCTGGAACGGCGACCCTTCTCCTTCCAAAGTTCGGCACCAAAGGCAAAGCAAAACTCTTCCTTCACAACGACGTTAACTCCGAACTCATCTCAAGAGTTCAGAGCGAGAAGGACAAAGGACGTCAGACACACATCACAACAGATTCACGTGCATCAGTTCGGAACAGAACTGAGCACACAAGAGAACGATAGAGCAAAAGGGGGAAAGAGGGGAAAGGAGAGGAGGGGAAGAGAGAGGGGAAAGGGAGAGGAGGGGAAGGGAGACGAACACACGAACACAGGCACAAATGAATACTACGAGCCGTGACAACCAGCTTCTTGTTAGGTCGCAGTATCAGCTGTCACAGCACGCATTGTGCTTTTTATTTGTGTGCGTGCGTACGTGCGTACATGAGTGTATGTGTGTGTGTTCTCACGAAGGTGCAATGGTTCCGTCACAAGTTCAAACACGTGCTGAGTTCATTTCTATCTCTCTCTCTCCCTCTCAGTCTTGTTTGGTCCTGGCACGCATTACAGAAGCGTGAATCGCGTGTTGAGTTCATCATGTGTGTGTGTGTGTGTGTGTGTGTGTGTGTGCTGAGTTTCTCTTCAGAAGCGCCCCCTCTCTGTGTCAGTGACAGCCACTGACATTCTCCCTTTTACCTTCTCTGTCTCTCTCTGTCTCTTTCTCTCTCTTACCAGCAGCAATGGTCCCTGGCATACTGAAACGTGAATTACGTGAAAAACGTATATCCCGTGCTGAGTTCATCACTCTCTCTCTCTCTCTGTCTCTGTCTTTCTCTCAAAGAGTAATGATCCCTGCTCACATTGAAATAAACATTTTGATATTGTATGGTTTGCCCACTTCTTTTGTTGTGTGTGTGTGTGTGTGTGTGTGTGTTGGTTCGATTTACTGGATTGACTGGAAGAGAAGATGGGCAAAGAGAAACAGAAAGTGAGGCAGAGGGAGAGCATGTATGTGTGTGTTTGTGTGTGTATGTGTGTGTGTGTGTATGTGTGTGTGTGTGTGTTTGTGTTTATGTGTGTGTGTGTGTGTGTGTGTGTGTGTGTGTGTGTGTGTGTATGCACGTGTGTATGTGCGTGCGCGTGTGTGTGTATATATATGTGTGTGTGTGCGTGTGTATATGCACGTGTGTATGTGCGTGTGCGTTGTGTGTGTGTATGTGTGTATGTGTGTGTGTGTGTTGTGTGTGTGTGTATGTGTGTGTGTGTGTGTGTGTGTGTGTGTTTGAAGAAACAGATTCTGTCAAATATGGAGAGAATTCACTTTTCTCTTCCAGCATATTTCATTCTTTATGCCGATTTCTAATTCTTCAAACCACATTCAGGACCAATCCAAAAACAAGTATCACTTGTCATTGTGGTGTGAGCACCACTTCGTATTTAACAATGTAACTGAAATTGTCAATGTGGAAGTACGTGTCTTCAAAAATCAAATTATACATTTATTTAAATCTCAGTTTCTCAGTGTTTGCTGTTCTGACCATCCTAGATTATAACACAGCAATGCTATATTATTACTATTATAATGTTTCAATGCTTACTGCAATGGCCCTTGCTCTTCACATAATTGGACATTGTTTGTTTTCGTCACAATCTCTGGTCACACGACTGTCACAAGACTTATCTGTTTCTCTATCTAGCACGTGTATCTGTTATGTTTTCTTCTCTAATAGGCCTTCTTTGGGAACTTCATAAAGCCATGGATGGTGATATTTTTTCCGTGTGGTGAACAGGAACATCACTGTAATTTATTCCAGAGAGGCACTTTGAGTTTAAAAGAAAGGCTATAAATGGTTATGCTATCTTCAAGAAAATTCTGGGCAAGAAATGTACACTTATCCATCGCTGTGTTTGTTTTTGCTTGTTTATTTGTTTGCTATTTCATGTCTTTCTGAGCTCACTTCATCAATTTCTGTGTTTCCAGTCCACATATGATTTCTCCTTTATGTTTTCAAAACAATCTTTTACGTATGGTTTCTTCTTGTATTTTCTTTGGGGCTTGATATTGGGGCATTTTCACAGCATTGTATCGATCTTGACCGAACACATGTGATTTGATTGAAAATATTTAAAGAGCTGAGGCGCGCGGACTGCTTTTCGTGTATTGTTGTAACGTACAGGGTTGTGCCAACAATCGTCTGTCGATAAACTGTGCTGAATGGTTAGGGTCAGAGACATCCCCCAAGACTGTTGTATGTTGTGGGGTGAGTGGTGAAGCAAAACCTAAGCAGTGTTGAGGTCAGTCTTTGCTACAGTGGGCTGTTTTCTTAGTTTAGATTTCGACATCAGTCTTGTAGTTTTCATGATGTGTATGGAGTATGCATGTGTGTAAAAGATGCGCATTTTAATTTTTGGAGTGTTTTTTTTTTCCTTTTAAAAATTTTTTTAAAATCTTTTTTACTTCAGAACCCCCAGGGGGACACACGAAATGATTATCGTCTATCCTTGCCCACCCTTGGCAAAACTAATGGGATTAAAGATGTGCGTGTGTCATAGGCAGGCAGTGAAATCCTTTTCATTGGATAATTCTGACACAATTCTAGTTTTATTTCACTGGTCAGATATGTTGGTCATGGATTTGACCAGTCCACCATGATACTGGCTGACAAAGCCAATTTGCAGTTTAGTGGTGTTCCACAACACAAGACACATTTAGTGGTGTTCCACAACACAACACACACACACACACACACACACACACACACACACACACACGCACACAAACAACGATCAAACATACGTACACACCCAATCATGAAACGAGTCATTTTTCTTCATTTAGTTTCTTCTCAAAACTCACAACAACATAATTAACAAATAACACATTACGTCAACGTCTGCACTCTGCCTCGAAGGCTCAATAGACGGGGTAACCAAAGCCGTAGCCCTTTCCGTAGACGGGTTTGCCATAGCCGTATCCCTTGCCATTGGGAAAGCCGTTCACGGGGAATCCGTATCCCTTGCCATAGGCATATCCGTTCACGGGGAATCCGTATCCCTTGCCATAGGCATATCCGTTGGCGGGGTATCCGTATCCCTTGCCATAGGCCAGTCCCTTGCCGTATCCGTTGACGGGGTATCCGTATCCGTAACCCTGAAGCAACGTCAACACTTTAAGATAACGAGAGGGGAAAATGTGGAAGACTCGTCTTTTCAGAAATAGGGACGATTGATTCTGTGTTGTGACATAGCATGTTGTGAGTGAGACAGAGACAGAGATAGACAAACAGACAGACAGACAGACAGAACGGCAGAGACAAAGACACAGAGAAAGAGATCTTCCAAGGTAGATGACACACTCTGTCTCTCTTCCTCTCTCTCCCCCCTCTCTCTCTATCTCTCTGTGTGTGTGTGTGTGTGTGTGTGTGTGTGTGTGTGTGCGTGCGTGTGCGTGTGTGTGTGTGTGTGTCTTCCTCTTACTCAGTCTGTCTCTGTCTGTCTCTGTGTCTGTTTATATGTCTGTCTGTCTGTCTGTCTCTTTTCGTTCTTTCCATATTCTCCTTCCGTCTATCTTCAGACGGAATTATACGTATACAGATGGAAGACATTTGAGCAATACTACACACCTTGCCGTAGCCGTAGCCATTGCCGAAGGGGAAGCCAGCGACTCCCAGAAGTCCAGCACCGTAGCCTTTGTTGTAGCCGTAGCCATCACCATAGAGGAGGTCTCCACATGATGCCAGGCCAACCAGGCCCAACAGACAGCACAGCAAGATGGCGTTTCTCTGCTGTCGTGGGCAGTGAGTACAGTGTACAAACATTGAGATACAAACACAGACATCTAAGTATCTACGTAGATGCTCTCTCTCTCACGCACGCCTGCACACATGCTCGCACGCCATTCGATATCTCTTTTTTTCTAATTTCGAGCTATTTTACAACACAGATGATAGGTGTGTGCATCGTCATGAATTTTGGGAAACCTTTCAGAACTCTTTGGATTTTCAGAATGTTTATGAACAGCTGATCCCGAATGCTATCGCAGATAGTCAAGTACTGCTGCTTCCCTCACAGTGGACATGATTCCAAACATGAACAACAATAGAAACAACTCTCCAGCAATCACTATAGATAAAATCAAAGCAGTATGTCATATTTTGTTGTCTTGTGTTGCATTGTTTCAACAAATTTACTGTGTGTGATATGGGGTAGGTGTGGGTAATTGAGAACAGTGTGTAATTGCGAACGATTCGTATACCGCCCCACTTCGAAGCGTTAATGGTTGCATTTCACGATTTGACGTTTGCTTCGACCTTTTTCTATTATCTTAAGAATATCCATTTCCAAGAGCCAGTCACACGTCAGCTATTTCTGGATGTTTCCGCGCTCTTTCTTCTCTTTGTGCACCACTGCCGACCAAGGCAACAAACGTGCTCTCAAAATCCTAAATTCGAGGGAAGCAGCAGTACTTGAACTTTTACACAGTTTAGAATAGTTGATTTGATCAGATGTGTTGCATGCGCATTACCAGTGCTGAAGTGATTTAAGAAAGCGTATTGGTGACAGATCAGAACGTCAGTTTTGACAGGAATCTGCAAAACAGTATCGTTTGCTATCAGGCCATAGGATATTTTGACATGAGTCTATTTGCAAACGATGCTGCACAGTTACTGAGCACTCTCAAAATGGTGTGTTTGTGTGGTGTTGTGTGTGTGTGTTTAAATGTCTGTGTTTTTGTGCGCATGTGTGATTCAAACCAACTACGCAACAGTCTGGTACGGTGTTCCGATATTATGTTATGTGTAATAAGTTAAAGACCTGCTTCTGTTTTAATTGTCTGCATGTACCCAAACCCATCGTACGCAATTAGACTTGCCAGTTCGTATTCACCCTCAGGCACCCTTGCTATTTCAAACGTCGATAAAACGTTGAAAAGAAGGAGCAGACGAACTTCTCCTGGTGCAACCAGTCGGAGAAAGTCTTCAAAAACAGAAGAACTACGTTTGACTATCCTACGACATGTTATATTCACAGTACAAGCGTTGAGCTGGTCGCTTCGGCTGGATCGTTCGTAATTAGGCATACCTACCCCAGGCTTTAAAGCTAAATGAGCTCGATAAAAAACAACAACAACAACTACAATAAACGTTTCTTTATCAGCAAATGTGATATTTGTGACTCATAATCTCAGTGTTGATAATAATGAAGCATATCAGATGTTTACAGATTATTTTTTCTGTCAGTGTCAGATAAATAAAAATACAACCTACAATTATTACAATCAAGAACAATATGACTGCAACGAAATCCAAACTGAGCCAGAAGAAACATACGGAAAAAGAAGATCAGACTATATTACAGAACGTCAAGAAAGTTGAAAACCTTAGAGATTTATTTGTTGACCAAAGTGAATAAAGAAAGAGAAGAAGAAAAGCAACCCTGAACTCAACAGTCATCTCACCATGGTGAAGGAGGAGAGCTTCAGAAGCTGCAAACGAAGAGCGCTAACGGTCGGAGTCCTGAAGAGTCGGTGACTTGGTGAAGACCTGATGTGTGCTTCCTTATATACCCCTCTGTGTCTGGTTCCCTCTGCCAGTCCTTCAATAAAATGTTTATCTTCATTGCTCATTCAGCCCCTGAGCACTCGTTGTGGTGGTGTAAAAAGTTACTGAGCTGTAAATGGTCTCTTGGTCAAATGTTTCTTGATAGCCAATTCCGTGACTGCTATCCTTTGTGAGGCAGATTTAATGCTGTGCCGGGTGTTTTTATTTTAAAATATTTTTTCCTGCATCTGCTTTAAACATCCCATGTTGATGAAGCTCCATCTGACTTTACTTTGATCAGATTTGAATAAGTGAATGTCTGTAATAAAAACAACAGCAACAACAACAAAAATTAAACAAAAAATATACATAAATAAATAAATAAATAAATAAATACAAAGATCAAACAAACAAACCCCCCCCCCCAAAAAAAAAAAAAAAAAAAACGTCCGAAAGGGCTCTAAGTACTGGTTGGTATTATAAACTGGATTCTAATTCATTCATTGAACTAGACTGCCAATCATGTTTGCTTTTCTCAAAGCCTATTGATCGGTGTACTGTTTAGAAATAGTGTGAAAGGTACAATGTTCAATATTCTGAGGAGTATGTGTACTACGATACAATCTTGTGTTAGATGTGGTAATTCGTACACCAAATATTTCAAATGTATGCAAGGTCTGAAACAAGGATGCTCATTAACCCCAACTCTATTCTCTCTCTTTATTGATAAGCTTGCACATCAAATGTTATCGCGGGGTAAGCATGGAATACAGTTTCAACCAAATGGTATTCAAATCTTTATGTTACTATTTTGCTGGTGATATTGCTCTTATCTCTTCCACCATTTCAGGTTTACAAAATCAGATGAATGTTCTGCATGAGTGTACACAAAGATTATGCTTGAAAGTGAACCTAGATGAAACTTAAGTTATACATTGTCGTAAGGGTGGATACTTAGGAAAGAAAGAATATTGGTTTTTCGGTCAAGATTGCTTAGAAATAGTTAACCCTTACAAATATGTAGGTTCCTATTTTCATGTAAACTTAGTTTTGAAGTTGCTACCAGATTCATGCAAAGAAAGCTACCTTCGAAATTATGAGCACTTTAAGGAAATTTGGATATTATTATCCTAAACTGTTTTTCAAACTCTTTGAGGCCCAGGTCGTTCTCTCTCTTTTGTATGGCTCCGAGCTATGGGGTTTCAAATTACGATAATCTATAGAAAAGATCCATTTGCAAACTTGGTAATTACTACCAAACGTTTTCCTTTCATTCCTAATGTTATGGTATACGGCGAACATGGATACCCACTGTTCAAACATTCCACCGCAAGATGTATTCTATATTGGTTTTGGCTACATGAACAGCCATTGTCAAGGTATTCTAGAAAAGCCTATGATAAGCTATACGATATACGATGGTCATTCAATAAATAAGGTGAATTTTTCGGTATAAGGACTTCTAATACAGATAGAAGCTTACTTTTTTTTTTTTTTTTTTTTTTGTTTTACTTCTTTTTCACATGGATTTAATTTGTTTTGCAGATTAAAAAAAACTTTGAGAGTTTTGGCGATTAACAAAGATGGCCGACCAAGAAGCATGCTCCAGGATTGAACAGCGGTCAGTTATCAAGTTTTTGGTTGCTGAAGGGTGCAAACCAGTTGAAATTCATAGGAGAATGTCAACTGTGTATGGTGCCACATGTTTCAGCCGAAAAAATGTCTACAAGTGGGCTAAATTGTTTAAAGAAGGACGGAGCAGTGTTGAGGATGAAGACAGGCCTGGAAGGCCTACAGAAGTGAGGTCTCCTGAGGTGATCGAATCAGTCAATGACCTCATTCAGTCTGACAGAATGGTGACAGTGGATGACATTACAAGGACTTTGAGCTTATCTGTTGGGACAGCACACAAAATTGTCCATGATGACCTTGGCTACTCGAAGGTCAGCTGCCGGTGGGTGCCAAAGATGCAAGGCCTCACACAGCAGCCCGAACGGTGCAGACCATCAACGAGCTGGGCTGGGAACTGCTCCCTCATCCCCCTTACAGCCCAGACCTTGCCCCTTCAGACTTTCACCTGTTTGGTCCCTTGAAAGCGTTCACGAGAGGCACGAAGTTTGAAAGTGACGATGAAGTCAAAAGTGTTGTGAGCGACTGGCTGAGATATCAGTCCAAAGATTTTTACGCTGAGGGAATACGGAAGCTTGTGCACAGATGGGAAAAGTGTGTGACAGTGCTGGGATACTACGTTGAAAATTAAAAAAAAAAAGTAAGCTTCTATCTGTATTAGAAGTCCTTATACCGAAAAATTCACCTTATTTATTGAATGACCCTCGTACAAAGCAGAAATGATAATGCACAAAACTGGGTTACTTACGTAAAGGACCTTGGATGTTTTGTATGTTTGGGGAAGTTGGAGATGAGAAACTCTTCATTCGCATATATAAAGAGCCATTACAGAATTGCTTTTGTCAAAAAAGAAAGAAAACAAAAGGTGCTCATGACCTGCATGCAACACACACAGACACACAGACACAGACACACAGACACAGACACACACACACACACACACACACACACACTCACACACACACACACACACAATATCCAAAATCAGAGAGAGAAAAAAGAAAATAAAAGAAGAAAGAATTGCTGAATTGCTTTTGTCAACGTTGGTATGCACATGTGTCAGAAAGCAAGCACTTTGACTTTTATCATTCGTTTAAACGAGCCTTTGAATGTGCAAAAATACTTTGATTACATTAATAACAGATATTTAAAACAGTTTTAAACGCTTCAGAATGGGTGTTTCTGCTATAAAGTTAGCAACCCCTAGCAACACCTACCGCTTACCCCTGTTGGTCAAGTGGGTCGCCCTCTTTGTTTAGCTGACTATGAAGATCAGTTCCATGTACTGTTTGAATGCCCAAACTACAGTGACCCAAGGTTAAAATATTGCATAAATAGTTCCAACTCATATTTAACACGAGATCAGCAATGTGCAAGTATTTTGAATGGTGGACTCGACTGTTAATTTAATCTTTCAAAGTTTCTTTTTTTAGGCTTTTAAGCGCAAAGATATAATGAATTGTAATTATGTACCAACAAGTAGCTAGGAACGACAATATTTCATATATTTTGCCATTGCCTTGTTCAAAAGTGTCTTTACAATGATGATTGACTAATGAAGTGAGGACGGAAGATTTATTTATTCATTCCTTTATTTGTTCCTTATTTGTCTATTAAACTATTCACTTTTTTTTTGCGCCTTTATGTAGTTTTCTTCATGTGTGTCACGTTTGCAACGGGTCAAAGGCGTATTAGCAGTTAAACCATTTGTTCATTGTTCGTTGTTCTTTGTTCTCTCTCTCTGTCTCTCTCTCTCTCTCTCGCTCTCACTGTTCCTCTGCCCCACTTATTTTCCTAGTCAATGTACAGTAAATTGAACAAAACAACACAGTGCATATCAAATTCATGGGTTTTCAGACCGCATATAGATTATTTGACAGGGAAAGCAACTCCACCCCCACCCCACCCCCAAGAAAGATTCGACAGAGGCAAAAAAGACAAATACAGCTATGGACAACATAAATACAAGCATGAGATTCATTTCATCGTTTGTTTCCTCCGTTCAAGAACACAGTTATGACAGGGTGGGCATACTGCGTGTACTGAATTAACCCTTGTGATACGATGAAGTTTGTTTTGTTTTTCTAATAAACAATAAGCTCAAACAACATTTGTTGCTTAAAATGATATGAAGAAAAGCACACACTTTCTAACCAATGCTGCTCAGCTCTTTGAGTCATCTTGCTCGCATCTTGCAGCCAGGAATAATGTAACAAACATTGTTGACAGGGCAAAGTCAAAGTTCTACTCTTCTAAAATACTTGCATGCACCACAGCCAAACAGCTTTTCAACGCTACGAACAATCTACTAGGTAAAATGAAAAACACTCCTCTCCCTACAACATTTTCGGCGCAGGAACTCCCTCAAAAGTTTTCTGACTTCTTCACCGGCAAAATATCATGCATTCGTGAGAAGCTTGACTCTGTTGTGTCTCCTTCTTCACCCGTTCAAGAACGCGTGTACAGTGGTCCTGTTTTACATTGTTTCCAACCGGTTACTGAAGATTTTGTGAAGAAAGTGTGTCTGAGCGCTTGTCCGAAATCCTGTGAGCTTGACCCTGTCCCGTCTTCTTTGTTGGTTGAATGTATTGATGTTCTACTGCCACATATTACTCATGTCATCAATTCTTCCTTGCTGTCTGGTTGTTTCCCTGAAAGCTTCAAGTCTGCTGTTGTACGTCCACTCATCAAGAAACCATCTTTGGATCATAATTGTTTGAAAAATTATCGACCTGTCTCTAATCTGTCATTTTTATCAAAACTGCTAGAAAAGATCATATTGTCTCAGCTCTTAGCTCATCTGGAGCAGAATGGCTTACTTAATTCCCACCAGTCAGCTTATAGACGTGGTCACAGTTGCAAAACAGCCCTTCTTAGAATAGTGAATGATTTGCTTTCGGGATTTGATGAGGATAAGATATCTGTTCTCGCTCTCTTAGATTTGTCAGCAGCTTTTGACACTATCGACCACTCTATCCTCTTGAACAGACTTAAAACTTCCTTTGGTATTCGTGACACTGCACTAGCATGGATCACGTCTTACCTGTCAGATCGTACACAGAAAGTGTGTGTAAATGGTACATACTCTAGAGTATCTGCCTTGAAATATGGTGTCCCACAGGGGTCCGTCCTAGGTCCTGTTCTTTTCGTGCTGTATGCGGCTCCTGTGTCGGATGTCATCAGTCATCATGCGATGTCGCATGAGAGCTTTGCTGATGACACACAACTTTATCAGTCGGCTTCCATAGCTGAATTTGATGCACTGGTGACTCAAACACAGGAGTGCATTGCTGGCCTAAAGGACTGGATGACTCTCAACAAGCTGCAATTAAATGATGATAAGACTGAATTGATGATAACCTGTCCAAAGAAGTTTCGTCAACATCCTTCCTTTCCTGACTCTGTTCTGATCAATAGCACACCTTTCACTTTCTCCCTCTGTTCACAGTCTTGGTGTAATCCTGGACCAGTCTCTTTCCTTCCAACAGCACATTTCGAATATCTGTAAAGTTGCCTATTTGGAACTGCGTAGAATCAGCTCTATCCGCCACTATCTCTCAACCGATGCAACCAAGACACTTGTATGCTCTCTGGTTCTCTCAAGATTGGATTACTGCAGCTCTCTTTTGGCCGGCCTTCCCAAATACCTGTTAGACAGACTCCAACGAATTCAGAATAACGCTGCCAGACTCATTTGCAGAGCTTCTAAATTTGACCATGTTTCTCCTCTTCTTCAGTCTCTCCACTGGTTGCCTGTTTCTGATCGAATAGACTATAAGCTATCCACTCTGACCTTTTCTGCAGTCAACGGATCTGGCCCCAAGTATCTTTCTGAACTCATCCATATCTATACCCCGTCTTCCTCTGATACTCGACTTCTCAGGATACCTCACGTCAGAAGTAAGACCTATGGACACAGATCGTTTTCTTTTCAATCGCCAAAGACGTGGAACAAGCTCCCTGATAACCTCCGTCATTCTGATTCCCTCGCATCTTTTAAATCTCGTCTCAAAACTCACCTATTCCCTCAGCAATAAGTTCAATTGTTGCAGGTCCACAACTACATGCATGTATATGAATGTGTATTGTGTGTGCGTGTGTTTATGTAAGTTTGTGCCTGCCTATGTGTGCGTATGTGTTAGGGTAGCTGTTAGATACACATGTATGTTAAAATGTATGTATGCAGTGTGTGTGTGTGCGTGCGTGCGTGTGTGTGTGTGTGTGTGTGGTCACATTTTGGTGTGTGTATGTAACATAGATATAATGTTTTATGTTATCAAAAGCGTTTTTGTAAAGCACCTAGAGCAGATTTCTGGATAGTGTGCTATATAAGTATCCATTATTATTATTATTATTAAGTATACAAAAAGGTAAGCTATTCATCTCTTTGAGTCATCTTGCTCGCAGGTATACAAAAAGGTAAGCTATTCATCTCTTTGAGTCATCTTGCTCGCAGGTATACAAAAAGGTAAGCTATTCAACTCGTTGAGGTTTCATTCCTCAAAGACATTTCTTTTTCCCCTCTGGGTGGTGTGTTCTCACAATTCGAAGACCGTCCATCTTTGATGCAGAGTTGTTTAGGTTTGTGTTGTTTTTGTTTTGTGGTGTGCTGTGTTGTGAGGAGGAAGGAAAAATTTTGTTTAATGTCCCGTCACACATATCGGTGATTGAAGATATTTTGTTAGAATATTAATGTATACATTTGAGTATTATCGTTTAAAAGGGGAGGAGGGTGTGGATGAATGATGAGTTGGGGGAAACCGGACAAATGGGGGAGGGGTTTGGGTGAAATTTGAAAACAAATATCTAAATGCAATAACAGGAGATTACTTAAAGACCTTCGAAAAAGAGAAGTCGTTTATCTAACAAGCGAAACAACTGATAATGAATGCAAAAAGTCAAAAACATCAACGTTCTCAGTCACTTGTGAAGTCACTTTCGTGTACATAAGACTTCATAAAGCTACAATAAAACAAATTAAAATGTGCTTAATTGTCAGGTTACCAAAGCATATGCACTTGACATTAGAAAAGTACTTGGTCCGTAATGAATTTGATAATAGTCTGAGAGTTGAACGCAGAATTGGTATGCGAATCGGACCGAAGTCTGAGACAGTCAACTGACGAGGTGTAAGAGTTAAATGGAAGCACCTCTTTCTAGTATCGTAGTTATTTCCTTGTTTGACTATGGGCAATATACTTTTATACTATCTGTATTATTCTTTGCTCCCCTTTTTGCTGCTCTGTCTGTTTGGTCGTCGTAAAGGAATCCAGTATGGGATGGCATCCAACAAAAATCGCCACAGATGGCAACGTCAGGTAGTCATCATACAGTGTTATGTTGTGTTG
>NC_134882.1:48936716-48944216 GCF_041734735.1 Babylonia areolata | reverse complement strand
GTGAGACAGACAGAGACAGAGATAGACAAGCAGACAGACAGACAGACAGAACGGCAGAGACAAAGACACAGAGAAAGAGATCTTCCAAGGTAGATGACACACTCTGTCTCTCTTCCTCTCTCTCCCCCCTCTCTCTCTATCTGTGTGTGTGTGTGTGTGTGTGTGTGTGTGTGTGTGTGTGTGTGTGTGTGTGTGCGTGTGCGTGTGTGTGTGTGTGTGTCTTCCTCTTACTCAGTCTGTCTCTGTCTGTCTCTGTGTCTGTTTATATGTCTGTCTGTCTGTCTGTCTCTTTTCGTTCTTTCCATATTCTCCTTCCATCTATCTTCAGACGGAATTATACGTATACAGATGGAAGACATAATACTACACACCTTGCCGTAGCCGTAGCCATTGCCGAAGGGGAAGCCAGCGACTCCCAGAAGTCCAGCACCGTAGCCTTTGTTGTAGCCGTAGCCGTAGCCATCACCATAGAGGAGGTCTCCACATGATGCCAGGCCAACCAGGCCCAACAGGCAGCACAGCAAGATGGCGTTTCTCTGCTGTTGTACAGTGTACAAACATTGAGATACAAACACAGACATCAAAGTATCTACGTAGATGCTCTCTCTCTCTCTCTCTCTCTCTCTCTCTCTCTCTCTCTCTCTCTCTCTCTCTCTCACGCACGCCTGCACACATGTTCGCAGCCATTCGATATCTCTTTTTCTAATTTCGAGCTATTTTACAACACAGATGATAGGTGTGTGCATCGTCCTGAATTTTGGGAAACCTCTCAGATAACTCTTTGGATTTTCAGAATGTTTATGAACACAGCAGTCTGAATTCTGTTTGTTCCCGTGACGCGAGACATGCAGGCCTGTACCGCCATGTGAAATTAAAAAAGGGTAGGCTCTCAAGGCCTGACGATTGGGTTCAGTTCATTCATAGGTTTGGCATTTACAACCACCTTTTCTGAAGCAGATAATATGTAGTCCATACGTTTTTATGAGCCCATTTAAACTGAATCTGACTGCTTATTAGCTGGTGATTATTTTCAAAAGAATAATTACGACAGCCACTCAACTCATTCTGTTTGTCCTTTCCCTGTCATCATTGCGAAATCAAATCATAATGTATTGTTTTTATCCAGCTGATCACGAATGCTATCGCAGATAAGGGAAAATACGTCTTTGAAGGAAGTGGACTGATTCCAAACATGAACAACAATAGAAACAACTCTCCAGCAATCACTATAGATAAAATCAAAGCAGTATGTCATATTTTGTTGTCTTGTGTTGCATTGTTTCAACAAATTTACTGTGTGTGATATGGGGTAGGTGTGGGTAATTGAGAACAGTGTGTAATTGCGAACGATTCGTATACCGCCCCACTTCGAAGCGTTAACGGTTGCATTTCACGATTTGACGTCTGCTTCGACCTTTTTCTAATATCTTAAGAATATCCATTTCCAAGAGCCAGTCACACGTCAGCTATTTCTGGATGTTTCCGCGCTCTTTCTTCTCTTTGCGCACCACTGCCGACCAAGGCAACAAACGTGCTCTCAAAATCCTAAAATCGAGGGAAGCAGCAGTACTTGAACTTTTACACAGTTTAGAATAGTTGATTTGATCAGATGTGTTGCATGCGCATTACCAGTGCTGAAGTGATTTAAGAAAGCGTATTGGTGACAGATCAGAACGTCAGCTTTGACAGGGATCTGCAAAACACTATCGTTTGCTATCAGACCATAGGATATTTTGACGTGAGTCTATTTGCGAACGATGCTGCACAGTTACTGAGCACTCTCAAAATGGTGTGTTTGTGTGGTGTTGTGTGTGTGTGTTTAAATGTCTGTGTTTTTGTGTGCATGTGTGATTCAAACCAACTACGCAACAGTCTGGTACGGTGTTCCGATATTATGTTATGTGTAATAAGTTAAAGACCTACTTCTGTTTTTATTGTCTACATGTACCCAAACCCATCGTATGCAATTAGACTTGCCAGTTCGCATTTACCCTCAGGCACCCTTGCTATTTCAAACGTCGATAAAACGTTGAAAAGAATGAGCAGACGAACTTCTCTTGGTGCAACCAGTCGGAGAAAGTCTTCAAAAACAGTCTTCAACTACGTTTGACTATCCTACGACATGTTATATTCACAGTACAAGCGTTGAGCTGGTCGCTTCGGCTGGATCGTTCGCAATTAGGCGTACCTACCCCAGGCTTTAAAGCTAAATGAGCTTGATAAAAAAACAACAACAACAACCCTGCAATAAACGTTTCTTTATCAGCAACAGCAAAATGTGATATTTGTGACTCATAATCTCAGTGTTGATAATAATGAAGCATATCAGATGTTTACATATTTTTTTCTGTCAGTGTCAGATAAATAAAAATACAACCTACAATTACTACAATCAAGAACAATGTGACTGCAAAGAAATCCAAACTGAGCCAGAAGAAACATACGGGAAAAAAAGATCAGAATATATTACAGAACGTCAAGAAAGTTGAAAACCTTAGAGAATTATTTGTTGAACAAACTGAATAAAGAAAGAGAAGAAGAAAAGCAACACTGAACTCAACAGTCATCTCACCATGGTGAAGGAGGAGAGCTTCAGAAGCTGCAAACGAAGAGCGCTAACGGTCGGAGTCCTGAAGAGTCGGTGACTTGGTGAAGACCTGACGTGTGCTTCCTTATATAACCCTCTGCCCCGTCCGTGAATTGTGTCTGGTTCCCTCTGCCAGTCCTTCAATAAAATGTTTATCTTCATTGCTCATTCAGCCCCTGAGCACTCGTTGTGGTGGTGTAAAAAGTTACTGAGCTGTAAATGGTCTCTTGGTCAAAATTTTTAATGTTTCTTGATAGCCAATTCCGTGACTGCTATCCTTTGTGATGCAGATTTAATGCTGTGCTGGGTGGGTTTTTTTTCTCCTGCATCTGCTTTAAACATCCCATGTTGATGAAGCTCCATCTGCCTTTACTTTGATCAGATTTGAATAAGTGAATGTCTGTAACAAAAACAACAGCAACAGCAACAAAAATTAAACAAGCAAAACAAAAAAATAAATAAATGAAAAGATCAAACAAACCAACCAAAAAAATATCCGAAAGGGCTCTAATTACCAGTTGGTATTATAAGCTGGATTCTAATTCATTCATTGAATTAGACTGCCAATAATGTTTGCTTTTCTCAAAGCCTATTGATTGGTGTGCTGTTTAGAAATGGTTTTAAAGGTACAATGTTCAATATTCTGAGGAGTATGTGTACTACGATACAATCTTGTGTTAGATGTGGTAATTCGTACACCAAATATTTCAAATGTATGCAATGTCTGAAACAAGGATGCTCATTAACCCCAACTTTATTCTCTCTCTTTATTAATAAGCTTGCACATCAAATGTTATCGCGGAGTAAGCATGGAATACAGTTTCAACCAAATGGTATTGAAATCTTTATATTACTATTTGCTGATGATATTGCTCTTTTGTCTGCCACCATTTCAGGGTTACAAAATCAGATGAATGTTTTGCATGAGTGTGCACAAAGATTATGCTTGAAAGTGAACCTAGATGAAACTTAAGTTATACTTTGTCATAAGGGTGGATACTTAGGAAAGAAAGAATATTGGTTTTTCGGTCAAGATTGCTTAGAAATAGTTAACCCTTGCAAATATGTAGGTTCCTATTTTCATGTAAACTTAGTTTTGAAGTTGTTACCAGATTCGTGCAAAGAAAACTACCTTCGAAATTATGAGCACTTTAAGGAAATTTGGATATTATTCACCTAAACTGTTTTTCAAGCTCTTTGAGGCCCAGGTCGTTCCCTCTCTTTTGTATGGCTCCGAGCTAGAGGGTTTCAAATCACGAGAATCTATAGAAAAGATCCATTTGCAAGCTTGGAAATTACTACTAACGTTTTTCCTTTCATTGTTATGTTATGGTATACGGCGAACATGGATGATACCCATTGTTCAAACATTCCACCGCAAGATGTATTCTATATTGGTTTCGGCTACATAAACAGCCATTGTCAAGGTATTCTAGAAAAGCCTATGATAAGCTTCACGATATACAAAGTAGAAATGATAATGCACAAAACTGGGTTACTTACGTAAAGGACCTTGGATGTTTTGGATGTTTGGGGAAGTTGGAGATGAGAAACTCTTCATTCGCATATAATATAAAGAGCCATTACAGAATTGCTTTTGTCAAAAAAGAAAGAACACAAAAGGTGCTCATGACCTGCATGCAACACACACAGACACACACACAGACACACACACAGACAGACACACACACACACACACACACACACACACATACACACACACTATCCAAAATCAGAGAGAGAAAAAAGAAAATAAAAGAAGAAAGAATTGCTGAATTGCTTTTGTCAACGTTGGTATGCACATGTGTCAGAAAGCAAGCGCTTTGAATTTTATCATTCGAGCCATTGAATGTGCAAAAATACTTTGATTACATCAATAACAGATATTTAAAACAATTTTAAACGCTTCAGAATGGGTATTTCGTCTATAAAATTAGCAACACCTACCGCTTTCCCCTGTTGGTCAAGTAGGTCGCCCTCTTTGTTTAGCTGACTATGAAGATCAATTCCATGTACTGTTTAAATGCCCAAACTACAGTGACCCAAGGTTTGAATATTGCATAAATAGTTCCAACTCATATTTGACACGAGATCAGCAATGTGCAAGTATTTTGAATGGTGGACTCGACTGTCAATTTAATCTTTCAAAGTTTCTTTTTCAGGCTTTTAAGCGCAAAGATATAATGAATCATAATTATGTACCAACAACTAGCAAGGAACGACAATATTTCATATATTTTGCCATTGCCTTATTCAAAAGTGTCTTTACAATGATGATTTCTAACTGATTTATTTATTCATTCCTCTATTTGTTCATTATTTGTCTATTAAACCATTCACTTATTTTTGCGCCTTTATGTAGGTTTCTTCATGTGTGTAATGTTTGCAACGGGTCAAAGGCCTATTAGCAGTTAACCATTTATTCATTTTTCGTTGTTCTTTGTTCTCTCTCTCTGTCTCTCTCTCTCTCTCTCGCTCTCACTGTTTCTCTGCCCCACTTGTTTTCCGGTCAATGTACAGTAAATTGAACAAAACAACACAGTGCATATCAAATTCATAGGCTTTCAGAGCGCATATAGATTATTGGACAGGGAAAGGAACTCCACCCCCACCTCACCCCCAAGAAAGATTCGACAGAGGCAAAAAAGACAAATACAGCTATGGACAACATAAATACAAGCATGAAATTCATTTCACCAATTGTTTCCTCCGTTCACGAACACAGTTCTGACAGGGTGGGCATACTGCGTGTACTGAGTTAACCCTTGTGATACAATGAAGTTTGTTTTGTTTTTCTACTAAACAATAAGCACAAACAACAACATTTGTTGCTTAAAATGATATGAGGAAAAGCACACACTTTCTAACATATCCTGCTCAGCTCTTTGAGTCATCTTGCTCGCAGGTATACAAAAGGTAAGCTATTCAACTCGTTGAAGTTTCATTCCTGAAAGACATTTCTTTTTCCCCTCTGGGTGGTGTGTTCTCACAATTCGAAGACCGTCCATCTTTGATGCAGAGTTGTTTAGGTTTGTGTTGTTTCGTTTTGTGATGTGTTGTGTTGTGAGGAGGAAGGAAAAATTTTGTTTAATGCCCCGTCACACATATTCGGTGATTGAAGATATTTTGTTAGAATATTAATGTATACATTTCAGTATTATCGTTTAGAAGGGGGCGGGGGGTGGGGGGGTGGGGGTGGATGAATGATGAGTTGGGGGAAACCGAACAAATGAGGGAGGGGTTTGGGTGAAATTTGAAAACAAATATCTAAATGCAATAACAGGAGATTACTTAAAGGACTTCGAAAAAGAGGTCGTTTATCTAACAAGCAAAACAACTGATAATGAATGCAAAAAGTCAAAAACATCAACGTTCTCAGTCACTTGTGAAGACACTTTCGTGTACATAAGACTTCATCAAGCTACAATAATAAAAAAAAAGTGATTAATTGTCAGGTTACCAAAGCATATGCACTTGACATTAGAAAATTACTTGGTCCGTAATGAATTTGATAATAGTCTGAGAGTTGAACGCAGAATTGGTATGCGAATCGGACCGAAGTCTGAGACAGTCAACTGACGAGGTGTAAGAGTTAAATGGAAGCACCTCTTTCTAGCATCGTAGTTATTTCCTTGTTTGACTATGGGCAATATACTTTTATACTATCTGTATTATTCTTTGCTCCCCTTTTTGCTGCTCTGTCTGCCTGGTCGTCGTAAAGGAATCCAGTATGGGATGGCATCCAACAAAAATCGCCACAGATGGCAACGTCAGGTAGTCATCATACAGTGTTATGTCGTGTTGTATCGTGTCGTGTCGTGTCATGTCGTGTTGTGTCGTGTCATGTCGTGTCGTGTCATGTCGTGTTGTGTCATGTCGTGTTGTGTCGTGTCATGTCGTGTCGTGTCATGTCGTGTTGTGTCGTGTTGTGTTGTGTTGTGTCGTGTTGTGTTGTGTCGTGTCGTGTCGTGTCGTGTCGTGTCATGTCGTGTTGTGTTGTGTTGTATCGTGTCGTGTTATGTCGTGTCGTGTCGTGTCATGTCGTGTCGTGTCGTGTCGTGTTGTGTCGTGTTGTGTTGTGTCGTGTTGTGTCGCGTGGTGGTGTGTTGTGTCGTGTCGTGTCGTATCGTGTCGTGTCGTGTCATGTCGTGTTGTGTCGTGTTGTGCTGTGTTGTGTTGTGTTGTGTCGTGTTGTGCTGTGTTGTGTTGTGTCGTGTTGTGTCGCGTGGGGGTGTGTAGTATTGTGCTGGCTTGGGTTGGTTGTGTTGCTCTGTATTGCATTGTATAACGTTTTTTTCACAACAGATATCACTGTGTGAAATTTGGGCTGCTTTTTCTCCCTGGCTTGAAATGATATGAGGAAAAGCACACACTTTCAAACCAATGCTGCTCAGCTCTTTGAGTCATCTTACACACAGGTATACAAAAAGGTAAGCTTGTCAACTCGTCGAGTTTTCGTTCCTCAGAAACGCTTCTTTTTTCCTTCTGGGTGGTGTGTTCTCACAATCAAAGACCGCCCATCTTTTTTTTTGGGGGGGGGGTATGGGGGTGGGGGAGGGTGTAGGGGGAGGTGGAAGAGGTAACACAGGCATGAACCAACATTGTCCCCTCCACTGCTGTGGTCTAGATATTGGGGAAAGGATATGTGCAAAAGGCCAGCGTACTTTTCAGAAAGGGTTGTACACGGGCACATGGCCAGAACTACACCCTCCTATTCTCTGACCTAAATACGGTATCACTCACCTTCCTCTTCTGTGAGGGCAGTTGTGGGGGTCACGGGTGGAGGTGTTCGCAGTGGTGTGCCTTCCTGTTTTTTTGTTTACATAAATATCGCTTCCCACATCAAAGTGGATTTGTTTCTACATATTTATGTCATCCTGTGTGTGTGTGTGTGTGTGTGTGTGTGTGTGTGT